>NC_057803.1:397184412-397190748 GCF_018294505.1 Triticum aestivum | reverse complement strand
CACGTTTGCCTATTTTATGTTTTTGCAGAGAGACTTCAGTCTCACTAGTAATTCCGCGTGGTCTTCGACGTTTAGCTTGTTACCTCAGCTACGATCTTGTGCCCTCGGCAGGATCTGGTAGATAGTCAGGCTTCTCAGCCTTTTTCATTTATAGATGTCTGTACTCAGACATGTTAAGCTTCCGCATGTGCTTTGACTTGTATGCTCTGATTGTTGGGTCATAAGACCCATGTTTGTAATATCTCGCTCCTCGGAGCCTAATGAATATTTACTTGTGTCGTAGAGTCATGTTGTGATGCCATGTTGTATTTGCACATATCGAGCATATTGTGTGTATGTTATTGAAATGCTTGGTATGTGTGGGATCTGACCATCTAGTTGTTTATCTTTAGTAGCCTCTCTTACCGGGAAATGTCTCCTAGTGTTTCCACTGAGCCATGGTAGCTTGCTACTGCTCCGGAACACTTAGGCTGGCCGGCATGTGACCTTCTTCGTTCTTGTGTCTGTCCCTTCGGGGAAATGTCACGCGATGAATACCGGAGTCCTGTTAGCCCGCTACAGCCCGGTTCACCGGAGTCCTGCTAGCCCAGTGCTACAGCCTGGGTTCACTCACTGATGACCGACACGTTCGATGCTGGGTCATGGATGCCTGTCCCTGTAAGTTTGTGCCACTTTGGGTTTACGACTAGCCATGTCAGCCCGGGCTCCTTATCATATGGATGCTAGCGACACTGTCATATACGTGTGCCAAAAGGCGCAAACGGTCCCGGGCACAGGTAAGGCGACACCCGTGGGAATACCGTGCGTGAGGCCGCAAAGTGATATGAGGTGTTACATGCTAGATCGATGTGGCATTGAGTCGGGGTCCTGACATATCCAGAGATGATGGATATTTTTCCAAGACATTTTTGGATTTTTTGAAAATATTTTGAAGTTGAACCTATTTGCAATGCTTTGGTGCTAGGGCTTGGTCATCCCCATTTCAAATTTCATACAATTTAAACATGTTGCACACATGAAGCTAGCCTAGAGCATTACCAGAAGCTAGGGATGTGACATGCCACTAGAACCGTTCAACTTACTCACCCATCGGGCAAGACAATCAATGTCTTAACTCTAGTGGCCAAGCGCCAGCTTTACTCCCTAAATGCTAACCCCCTTCCAGACCTTCAAGATATTCCGGTAATCCAAGACTTTCCGGATGTCTTTCCAGAAGAACTGCCAGGTGTTCCACCTGACAGGGATGTCGAGTTTGTCATAGACCTTGTTCCAGGAACCATTCCAATTTCTAGAAGACCCTATAAGATGGCACCCTTAGAACTAGCCGAGCTTAAGAACCAACTCGATGAGTCCTTGCAAAAGGGTTTCATCCGTCCTAGCTCCTCTCCTTGGGCTTGCCCCGTCCTCTTCGTCAAGAAGAAGGATGGAACGGATCGGATGGTTGTAGATTACCGACCTGTCAACTTGGTCACTATCAAGAACAAGTATCTGCTTCCCAGGATCAATGATTTGTATGATCAGCTTGCTGGATCCTCAGTCTTTTCCAAGATGGATTTGAGGTTGGGCTACCATCAAATCAAAATCAGAAACGGGGACATTCCCAAAACGGCCTTGGTTACTCGTTATGGCCAATACGAGTACACCGTCGTGTCCTTCGGTTTAACCAATGCCCCAGCCACCTTCTCCCGGTTAATGAACTCGGTCTTCATGGAGTATTTGGATAAATTCGGCGTAGTATACCTTGATCACATACTCATCTACTCCAAGAATGAAGAAGAACATGCCGAACATCTAAGGCTGGTATTGATGAAACTTCGAGAGCATCGCCTTTATGCCAAATTCTCCAAGTGTGAATTTTGGTTGACAGAAGTGACCTATCTAGGCCATGTAATCTCTGGTAAGGGTATTGCTTTCAATCTCGAGCGAGTTCAAGCCGTCCTTGATTGGACTCCACCTGAGACGGTCAAGCAACTTCGGAGCTTCCTCGGCTTAGCGAGTTATTGCCGCCGCTTCATCGAGAATTTCTCCAAGGTTGCTAAACCTCTAACTGAACTGCTCAAGAAAGAAAAAAAGTTCGAGTGGACCCCACAGTGCGAGTTCAGCTTTCAGGAACTGAAAAGACGCCTGACATCTGCTCTCATATTGGTACCACCAGATTTCTCCAAGGACTTTATTATCTATAGTGACGCCTCGCGAAAAGGACTAGGTTGCATACTCATGCAAGATCGTCAGGTAATTGCCTATGCCGCACGACAATTACACCCACATGAGGAAAATTATCCCACACATGATCTAGAGCTTGCAGCTGTAGTCCATGCACTCAAAACTTGGTGACATTACCTTCTCGGTAATGGTTGCGAGATCTTCACCGATCACCAAAGTTTGAAATATATCTTCACCCAACCGGATTTGAATCTCTGGCGTTGATCTCGGATTACAACTTAGGAATAACTTACACCCTGGGCAAAGCCAATGTCATGGCTGATGCGCTAAGTCGTAAATCTTATTGTAACAACCTGATGTTACAACAAAGTCAACCACTTCTCCACGAGGAATTTCGTAAGCTTAACCTTCACATAATTCCTCGAGGATTCCTGTCCACCCTAGTGGCGAAGCCTAACCTTATGGATCAGATCATAACCGCCCAGCGGTATGATAAGGGCATATCCCGGATTGAGGAAAACATCGCTAGCGGAGTTGCTAAATGATTTTCCATGGATGGGCGAGGTGTTGTCTTCTTCGAGAACCGCTTGGTGGTTCCCAAGAAACAACATCTACGCCAGTTGATTCTTAAGGAAGCTCATGAATCCCCTCTCACCATTCATCCCGGTAGTACTAAAATGTATCAAGACCTACGCCAGAGGTTTTGGTGGACAAGGATGAAGAGAGAAATTGCTCAATACACTGCTAGTTGTGATGTCTGTCGTCGTGTTAAAGCAGAGCATCAATGGCCTGCTGGCACCCTTCAACCTTTGGCTATTCCTGAGTGGAAATGGGATAAAATCAGTATGGATTTCATTACTGGGTTTCCCAGGACCAAGAGAGGGAATAATGCCATCTTCGTGTAATCGATCGTCTTTCCAAGGTGGCCCACTTTCTACCTGTTCGTGAGAGTATCACCGCTAGCCAGCTAGCTGATTTATACATCTCCCGAAGAGTGTCTCTTCATGGTGTCCCATTGGAAATTAACTCAGACCGTGGGAGTCTCTTCACCTCTCGATTTTGGGAAAGTTTCCAAAATGCTATGGGAACTCGTCTCTCTTTTAGCACCGCCTTCCACCCTCAATCAAGTGGTCAAGTAGAGCGAGTCAATCAAATTCTGGAAGATATGCTCCGAGCTTCTGTCATCTCATTCGGAATGGGTTGAGAGAAATGCCTTCCATTCGCGGAGTTTTCTTATAACAATAGTTATCAAGCTAGCTTGGGCAAATCTCCTTTCGAAGTTCTTTATGGACGAAAATGTCGAACGCCTCTTAACTGGTCAGAAACCGGGGAAAGACAACTCTTTGGCCCGGAAATGATTCAGGAAGCAGAAGAGCAGGTTCGTGTTATTCGTGAGAAATTGAAAACAGCCCAATCTCGTCAAAAGAGCCAATATGATCGTAAATATAAGATCATGACTTATGAAGTCGGCGAGAAGGCTTACCTTCGGGTCACTCCGTTAAAGGGAACCCATCGTTTTGGTATCAAAGGCAAATTGGCTCCTCGTTACATTGGACCCTTTCACATTCTTGCCAAACGAGGAGAAGTTGCCTACCAATTGGAACTACCTCCGCATCTTTCCAGAGTTCACGATGTCTTCCACATTTCTCAACTCAGGCGTTGCTTCGCGGATCCTATCCGTGGAGTGGACCACGAAACACTTGATCTACAAGATAATCTCTCATATCGGGAATATCCCGTTCGTGTCCTTGATCAAGCCGAGCATACCACTCAACTCCATAACATCAAGTTCCTCAAGGTTCAATGGTCACACCATTCCAAGAAAGAAGCCACTTGGGAAAGGGAGGATCGTCTTCGACTCGAGTACCCCGCCTTCTTCCCAATAGATCCTAAATCTCGAGATGAGATTCTTTTGAGTGGGGGTGAGTTGTTACACCCTAGCTAGCTCATGCATTAGAGTGATGGCATCATGTTTAATTTTCCCAGAAAGATGAAATGGGGATAATAGAACCCCTAGCACCCCCTTAAACAAACTAGGGTTTACTAAAAAAATCAATGAACCTGAAATGCCCTTCTAAAAAGTCCACCCTTTTTGTTTTGGGTTAAAACCTTTGAGAAAAATGGTGCACATTTTTCTAGGACATCTCAAGGTCATTGGCTTAATCCATATAGTATTTGCATTTGGGCATTTAAATGCTATAAAATATTTTAAATGCTCAAATAATTCTGGAAATAAGTGTGGGCTGTTAGGAATAATCCCAACAGAGCCCACAATTATTTTCAGGATTTCTGGAAACTTTTTAGTATTTTTAATAAAGCCCAACAGTTGCAAAAAATTAGAAAACAGAAACAAATCAGAAAAGAGAGAGAGAAAAAGGCCAGAGGCCACTTACCTAGCTGTCCCGGCCCATCTGGCCTATGCCAGTCATCACCTACCACTGCCAGCAGGCAGAGGAGGGACACCGTGATGCCGCCGCGCTCGCCACGCCACCTCCCTGCCTGCCTGCCGTCGCCCGCACAAGCGCGACGCCTCGAAGCGCCTGTGCGGCACCGCCCCGACCCCGTGGACACCTCACACGCGCCCCTGCCTCTCTCCCTCGCTCTCTCCCACGATGGTCGACACTGCCGTAGCTGCACCGTCGCCACAGCCATGCTCTCCGTCGTCTCCGTGCCACACCACCATGTCCAGGAGCTTCGCCGCCCTCCTCTCCGTCGAGCAGACTGAGCCCCGAGTGCTCGCTCGCCCTGGAGTTACCGCCTCGTCCTCGTCTTCGCCGATCGCTGCTGGAGATCCCTTTCACCGTTACCACTGCTCCAGCTCGTCCCCGACCTCGCCGTTTACATTGTTGCAACCGCTGTGAGCTCAGCTACATTCCCATCCTCTCTGTTCTCGCTGTCGTGCCCTGCATCGACTGCACGAAGCTCACCCACACGCACCGCTGCCTGCGTCGTCGCCGGTCATGCTCCGGTGACCATATGGTCCCTGGCATGTGTCCAACGCATTTCCCGCATCGCGTAGGAGCCGTAGATGCTAGCGCCGCCCCGCCTAGGCCACTGCAGCAACGAGCCCGAGCTCACCCGAGCTCCAGCGACCGCCAAGGTCGTCGCCGGCATTGTTCCCGGCCTCCCCGAGCTCCACTTCCACCACCAAACGACGCGGCTCGCTTCCAGCTCCCCGTAGATGGTCTCGGCCACCCGTTTGGTCACCGGAGACGCAAACCCAAGCCCCTCTGCCGCGTCTGTCGTCGCCGGCGAGTTGTACTCGTTTGACCAGGGGTTTAACTCCCCTAGGTCAATGACAGGTGGGCCTAGAGCCCTGCTAATCTTAGCTTAGCACTAATCAACTATTAGTTAACCCAATCACTACTAGGAAAAGGGCTATAGATAGGATTGATACTAATGGTGCACCATGGAAGCAGTGCGCCACTACTATATACTAATGGCGCACCGGTTGGTGATGCGCCATTAGTGTGGAAGACACTAATGGCGCACCAAAAACTGGGTGCGCCACTAGTATTAAATTATTATTATTTTCCATTTTTCCATACATACTAATGGCGCATCAGGTCGAAGTGCGCCATTACTAGTTCTAAGTAGTAATGGCGCACCAAGCAGACAGTGCGCCATTACTGTAAAAAAATTATTCTTTTTTTTTGGAAAACTACTAATGGCGCATCGTTTCACAGTGCGCCATTACTAGTTTAAACTAGTAATGGCACACTATTACCCGGTGCACCATTAGTATATATATTTATTTATTTTTACTTCAAGATTCACGCGTTTCACTCGTTGTTTAAACTAGTAAAGAGCACAACTCATGTTTCACGTGTTGGTTCAAGCAGAAGCTTCTGTCGTACCCTTTACATGAAGATTCTTCCACGGAAGAACAACTCATATTCGCCTTGTCACAGGGCGCCGAGCACAACCTGATGACCTATGAGGCGTACGATATCAAATTTGAACTCATGAATATTTTTAAACTCATGAATATTTTTAAATTTCATGGGCACTTTTCGAATTCATGAATATTTTTTCAAATTTGATGAATATTTTTAAATCTCGATCGCTATCCCCCTTCATCTCGATCTCGATCCCCCCCCGCACCCTCCCCTGCTAGCTCCACCGCCGCCGCCGACCCACCGCACCCTCCCCCGCTCCACCGCCGCCGCTGAC
>NC_057803.1:397183829-397184402 GCF_018294505.1 Triticum aestivum | reverse complement strand
GACGACCCACCGCACCCTCCCCCGCTCCACCGTCACCGCCGACCCACCGCACCCTCCCCGGCCTGCTCCACCACCGCCGAGCACCCCCATTTGATGATATTTTTTCATATTCATAAAAAAATTATTACTGTTTTTATAAAAATATATTAAAAAATAGCAACAAAAAATAATAATAATAAACATACTAATGGCGCACCGCTCGTGTAGTGCGCCATTGCTATCTAAAAAAACATTCTAATGGCGCACCGCTCTGGTAGTGCGCCATTGCTATATAAAAAAACATTCTAATGGCGCACCGCTCTGGGATGCGCCATTGCTATCTAGAAAAAACATTCTAATGGCGCACCGCTTGGGGGTGCGCCATTAGTAATCTTCCCCCCTAGCTCTACCTAGCCCGACCCCTTCGTCCCTCCCTCTCGCCAGATCTAGTCCCCCCCACCCCGCGCGCGCGCTGCCCCGCCCCACGTTGCCGCCACCCCTACGTGCGCCCCCACCCCCGCGCCCCCACCACTGCAGCTCTGCCATAGCCGACGCCTCCGCGACCTCGCCGTCGCCGACAGCCTCCCCGCGTCG
>NC_057803.1:397183029-397183819 GCF_018294505.1 Triticum aestivum | reverse complement strand
GCCGACACCTCCGTGACCTCGCCGTCGCCGATAGCCTCCCCGCGTCGGCCCCTGCCCTGCGCCGCCTCTACCTCAGTCCGGGCACGGGGTGCAGGACGACGACCGCGGCTGCCGGCCTCCCCACGACCAACCGAGGCACCCAGGAGGCCTCCCTGATGACCAATCGAGCCATCCCTTCGACGCCGCCGCCGCCAACCCCAACCCTGACCCAACCCCTTTGGGGACCGGCCGCGCCCGCCCAGGTACCTCTCCTCCTTCCTCCTTCCTCCCTCTCCACCCTTCCTCCCCATTCCATCCCTCCCTCCCCTCGACCGTGTCTGTTATCTTCTGATGATATTTGACAGCTTATGTATAGAAATGCATATTTCAGTGTTCATAGCTATTAACACTTGCAAGTTACTGCACTGCTAGCTAAATTCTGGTTAGTAAGTCTGTATCCGCCTCCTGTTGAAATTTGGTGATGTGTGTGGCTGTCTAAGTACCTACACAAAATTCCCCATGGAGAAAATGATATAGCTCCTCCTACAACATGTATAGATCAATCAGTTCAGTTCTAGTGCTGCTGGACTTTTGCACCATACAAAAATGTACTACTAGTTGAAAATCTTTACTTGAGAGAGCTTCATAAGTAGAAGGTTCCAAAGAATAAAAACCAGTACTAGCACACTAGCACAGTAGTACTGCCACCTCCCAGTAAACAGCAGGGTCTCTGATCAGCAATGTAGTTAATTAGTCAGGGCCTGAAAGCCTGCAAATGCATGTACACACAGGTAGGGAATGTAAGATGAAG
>NC_057803.1:397171125-397183019 GCF_018294505.1 Triticum aestivum | reverse complement strand
CGCGCGCTGCCCCATCCCATGTCGCCGCCGCCCCTACGTGCGCCGCCGCCACCGCGCCCCCACCACTGCAGCTCCGCCATAGCCGACGCCTCCGCGACCTCGCCGTCGCCGACAACCTCCCCGCGTCGGCCCCTGCCCTGCGCCGCCTCTACCTCAGTCCGGGCACGGGGTGCAGGACAACGACCGCGGCCGCCGGCCTCCCCACGACCAACCGAGGCGCCCAGGAGGCCTCCCCGACGACCAATCGAGCCATCCCTTCGACGCCACCGCCGCCAACCCCAACCCTGACCCCAACCCCTCCAGCGACCGGCCGCGCCCGCCCAGGTACCTCTCCTCCTTCCTCCTTCCTCCCTCTCCTCCTTCCCCATGGAGAAAATGATATAGCTCCTCCTACAACATGTATAGATCAATCAGTTCAGTTCTAGTGTTGCTGGACTTTTGCACCATACAAAAATGTACTACTAGTTGAAAATCTTTACTTGAGAGAGCTTCATAAGTAGAAGGTTCCAAAGAATAAAAACCAGTACTAGCACACTAGCACAATAGTATTGCCACCTCCCAGTAAACAGCAGGGTCTCTGATCAGCAATGTAGTTAATTAGTCAGGGCCTGAAAGCCTGCAAATGCATGTACACACAGGTAGGGAATGTAAGATGAAGCATGTACTTTACCAACTAATCTAATGGGCTGGCACAAAGTGAAAACCAAACCAATAGTTAATCAAGAAGAGGTAGATTAGATTAGATGGCAAAAAGCACAAATGTCACTGCCTATCCATTTTTTTCTCAAGTTGAGCTGGTAAGTTTCAGATGTTCAATGATGTTGTAGGAAAAAATTGGATGAAGAAAGATGTGTGTGGCTGCCTGAGAGAAGTATTTGCACAAACAAATTATAATTAATGTGTTGGTGAAATTTTGGGTTTTCAAATTGGAAACAAAAACCAACCCATACCTTTAGACTCTTTTGGAATTTCCCGAACATTTTTTTGTTTGTTCCCTTTCATTGTTTGGGGACTTTTGACTTCAGAATGAACCTTACTAAGATTCAATTAAGACTAATTAACTGCATTTGATGTCACTATATTCTATGAATAACTTCAGTTATGATCTGTACTGGAAAACTTTAGTTAACACTCATTTTTCAGTTAACTCCTTACAGTTCAGATCATATTTTGATTGTCAATAATAGTGGACTTTTAAGGCTTTCTTAGAGGCAATACTAGTGGATTTTAGGCTTTTTTACATGCAATAATAGTGGAATTTTAGTCATTTTTGGAGGAGTGTGTTTCATGCCGGCCTACAGTGATGAATTAGTCAGAGGATTGTGCCTTAGGATTGTGCCAAAGCTACCCATTGTATCAATTTGCTTGTCCTTCAAATAGGGGCAAGACTGTTACAGAAAAATTACTTGCAAGCATATTGTGATTTACTTGCAAGCATATTGTGCCTTAGTTACAGAAAAATTACTTGCAAGCATATTGTAACTATTTTCACTCTGTCCTGAAGGTTTTTGACTACAGAATCTGTGGTGACCCACACTCTATTGGTTCACACTCATTGAGTTCGCTCGTGAAGGGCCGCTGCTACTTGAGGCCCTTGAGAGGCCCTTCGTGTCGTGATGATTTTGCAGGTACCCCGAAAGGCCCTTGAGTTTTTCGGAATGTCGATTAACTTCCGTTCCGGCAAATTCGGGTACTCCATATGTCCTATTTTCAGCAAAGGTCATGCTGAAATTTTCCGTGAATTTTAGCATGACTTTGCTAAAAATCGGACATATGGGGTACTTGCTACTAATGCATGGGCCGGGGTATCTTAGTACTTAATTAAGTAGGATCAACTGCCCCACCATTCTTGCTGCATTAAACCATAGGTGGCAATAGAGCCAAGTGATTAGGCCCAACTTAGAATTCTCGTTAGCATCAATAAACCCTAGATGATAAACCCAACATAGGTGGCAATAGAGCCAAGTGATTAGTGCCAAGTGATTAGGCCCAACCTAGGGTGCCTCGGTGTCGATGAGAACCTAAATGATGTACGCTTAGGCTTTTAGGGTGCCTCGGCGTCGACAAAACCTAAATGATGAAAGCTTAGGCTTTTAGTGTGTCTCAGTGTCGACAAACCCTAAATGTTGTAGTTTTGAATTATGAACGTAGGATATGTCGTCATCATCATCGGACGATGAAAGTCTCCCGATGGAGTGCGACTGGTGCCACGACGACCGAGGTCTGTGCGACATGCCTCACCTGGACGATGATCGGCACTTCAGCATTAAGTTCGAGGAGACCTTCGAAGTTGAAACGGTACACAACGACGACAAGTGTTATTTTCATAATTAAGCATGACTTCAACTATTTCAACGTGTAATTTTCATCTTTTACAATTCGAGTATAGCTTATCCCATGCCATGCAAGACGCTATGTCTTGGAGAGGATGGATTTTGAAGACCATGAAATTTCTGAAACAAAGAAAATTCACCTAAGGACTCATCACGATGTGGACTTTGAAGTAAATCTATATAATTCTAAGAGCGTAACCCATTTTGGTTGCAAAAATTGGGAAGCATTTTGCAAGATGTATGGTTTTGATGAGGGTATGCTTATCACCATGGATCTTGGTAATCCTGACATCAACCAAGACAATATGGACATTTGGGTCCTTGTTGATACGCCTCCAGTTCTAGCGCTATGTGAGTTTCTCAAACATAGTTATTAGCTAATTTATATTGTTTATTTCAAAATAGTTGACAGCTTATTTCCATTGACAGCTTATTTTTATTGTTCAAAGAATGTGCGGGAGATGGTAGACAAAACCCACTACACCGATGGCTCCGAATTAACAACTTACAAGGAGAAAAATCATTTGGTCGGATTTTGTACTTACATTGAGAATTACAATATCTACAATCAAACTCCTCAACATTATGGTAAATACGTGCCACTAGTGCATGTGTTCAACTACGGTAACTACCATGGAGATACCCTGGTAAGATTTTTACTATTACGACATCCGTGCATCTTTTGCATACTCCTAAAACTAGTACATCATTGCTAACTATGAAGTTATTACTATGTTTTTCAACAGATAATCCCAGAGAATTGTGTGCCTCATATGATGTATCTGAAAGGTAGTGTTAATGTTTTGAACATACAGCCAGGTCGTCCTATGAATCTCAACTGTCCATACGAGATTTCTAAAAGAATTGGAGACATGAAAATCAAAGGATGGAAAAAATGTATGGACAGTCGTAAGGAGCTTCTTGGAAGCAAAAGGAAGCGAAGCGCAAGAATTGGAGACAGGATGTTCTCCATTCTCCATAATGGAGAGTCAGGGTCTATATTGTTTTATGCTATTTAGCTTAAATAGGGTATTTAGGTCCTACCTAATACTGATGATCATGTGCTAAGAACAATTAAGTAGGGTTGGTTCGAAGACTATCAAGATGATGATCGTATGACTTGTTATGAATAACGAGTAGAAGTTGTATGATGATGATTCGTAGGACTTGTTAGGATTCGTATTACTTCCGACAAACTCGATACTCGCGGTCTTGAGACTTGTAATGTTTTATCTTTGTTCGGTCTTTTGAATTCGGAGACTAATATGATGAATTGTATTCGGAGACTAATCTTCTATTGTATTCGATGGATCTGATGTTGCTGTGTGCTGCTGTCTATATTCTGTCCAATAATATATTTTGTAACTTGTGCAAAAATCAGAAAAGCAAAAAAAATGAAACCTAATATTCATACTAATGGCGCACCACACAAGACACTAATGGCGCACTGTGATCATCACACTAATGGTGCATTAACTGCTGGTGCGCCATTAATGCCAAAGCACATGGGTACATATGGCCCCTGGGAGGCACTCTAATGGCACACTGCAGGCTATACTAATGGCGCACTACGTGGTGCGCCATTAGAACACCAGATACTAATGGCGCACCTGTGGTGCGCCATTAGAATTTAATTCTAATGGCGTGATGCCAGTGGCGCACCGGTAGTGCACCATTAGAAGGCAAATCCGGTGCGCCACTAGCATGCCTTTTCCTAGTAGTGAATAGGTCACTAACATGCGGGCCTAGGCCCCACTGATAGTTTAGTTAGTGTTAACTTAACCTTGTTAATTAGTTGTTTCACTGACGTGTGGGTCCCAGCCGTCAGGTTTGACCTGGGCTGGCGCCTTTGACTCGCTGACGTCACAGTGACACAGTGCTGACGCAGTTATTTATTTTCTGGATTTATTTTTTTATAAGAAATTCCAGAAAATAGCCAAAACTTCTAAAAATCATAGAAAATCAACCATAGCTCCAAATCAAACAAATTATATATGAAAGTTGATTAGAAAAATTCAATATTTCCATCTGTAATGGTTTCATGCATGACAAAACACTTTAACCTTGCTGTTTAGGTCGAACAAGATAATACACTTATAATGCATAAGAACTTAAGCTACCATTTGAATCTTTGATTCAAATGGACCCATTTCAACTTTTTTCACATTGCATTAGGCAGGACACCTCATGATGCCATGTCATAGCATGCATCATATTGTTGCATATTGCCATGTGTTGATTATATTATGTGGTGTCTTTCGTGGTAGGTTCTGCCTCCGAGGATATCTCCGAGTATCCAACTGAAGGGCAGTACACTACTACCACTCCATCAGGCAAGCAGCCCCATTGATCATATCAATACAATCCCATGTTCCTGCTTCTGCTCTCACTTACTGCATTAAGACAACAACGTTTCAAACTATTGTGTGCTGCGGTAGTTGAACCCTTATCCTCTGCATGACCTGTCATTGCCACAGTAACTAGATGAAACACACTAGCATGTGTAGGAGTTGATTGAGCCATGTTGTGTTTCCTACCTTGCTATGCCTGCTATGCTTAGAGTTGTGTCAGGTCTGGTTCATCCGGGCGATGGGCTAGAGTGAAATGATTATGTCGGTAATGTGAGAGATGTGTTGAACATGATTTGGTAAAGGTATCGATGAGAGGTCATGTAGGAGTACATGGTGGGTTGTTTCATTGAGGCCGTCCCTAAGAACTGAGATCTGTATGTGTGATTTAAGAATCATCTACTACCATGCATTGGGATCCTTAATTGACCCTCTCGGCTTCTTAATCACCCTAGTACTCTGTCCAGGAGTTGCAATTAGTTTCTGGTGTTTGTAGGTTATGTGTTGGCGGCCGTGCGTAGCGCTGACCCTAGGGGTGGGCTATGATGCGGTAGATACACCGTGGCCGGTTATGCCGGGCGCCCGTTCGGCGTCTCGGGACCCTGTTCACATCGTTCGGGGCCGTATGTGGAAACCTCGGCCGGACTCCCTGCGGATGGAACGTGGATAGGCGATAAACCTGGACTAGAGACTTGAGTGTTTAGGTAGGCATGTGCCGACACCCTCGTTGGGCTTCTGCTTGAAGGTTGTCGAGTACATGTCGTGTAAACGACGGTAAGTGGTGAGAGCGTGTATGAAGAAGTACACCCCTGCAGGGTTAACATCATCTATTCGAATAGCCGCGTCCGTGGTAAAGGACTAATTGGTTGCCTATACATTTCATAGACAAGCTAATGGTTACTACTAAAAGACTCAAGATAAGTGTGAGTACCGAGGATGGCCCTCTCGTAGGATGACAAGGGAGGATCCCCGATGGAGTATTGTGTTGGTGATTAGTGGACTCGTGTGCGAAAACTATTTTACTAGAGGTGTCTCATAGGATAGCTTAGCCAAGAGTCAAAGCTGGCTTGCTGCATTAACTCGACCACCTTCTTGAGATGAGCATGTATAGTAGGTTCTGTTGTAAGACTTACTGAGTACCTTTTGTACTCATGTTTGCTTTAATTACTGCTTTCAGACGACAACACTGCCCCTCCGATGGGTTTTATGTAGACCTCAAAGTCGATGAGTAACTTGCCACCCAGGTGGTGATCCTGGACATGGAGGGCCCTATGTAGATAGACATGCTTCGACAAGCCTTCTTCTTTTCTAGTGTCTGTACTCAGACTATTTGCTTCCACATGTGCTTGTATGCTTGTATGACTTGAGTGTCAGGTCATTTGACCCCTACCTGTATGAACATGTTATGTATGGCTCTCTGGAGCATTTAAATAAAGTACTTGAGTTGTAGAGTTTTGTTGTGATGCCATGTTGTATTTGCACATATCGAGCATATTGTGTGTATGATTGAAATGCTTGGTATGTGTGGGATCCGACAATCTAGTTGTTTATCCTTGGCAGCCTCTCTTATGGGGAAATGTAGTCTAGTGCTTCTCGAGCCATAGTAGTCCGCTACAGCCCGGTTCACCGGAGTCCTGCTAGCCCAGCACTACTGCTCAGGACACTTACTGGCCGGCATGTGTTTCACTTCGTTCCTATGTCTGTCCCTTCGGGGAAATGTCACGCGGTGACATCCGGAGTCCTGCCTAGCCTGCTACAGCCCGGGTTCCCCGGAGTCCTGTTAGCCCAGTGCTATAGCCCGGATTCACACGCTGTTGACCGACATGCTCGATGTGATTCATGTATGCCTGTCTCCATAGGTCTCTGCCGCTTTGGGTTCACGACTAGCCATGTCGTCCCGGGTTCTCTGTCATATGGATGGTAGCGACACTATCATATACGTGAGCCAAAAGGCGCAAACAGTCCCGAGCCATGGTAAGGCGACACCCGTGGGGATACCATGCGTGAGGCCGCAATGTGATATGAGGTGTTACCGGCTAGATCGATGTGACTTGGAATCGGGGTCCTGACACCAGTATATAAAGGAGGGGAGGCCGGCTGGACCCTAGGGGCGCGCCAAGTGGTGGGAGTCCCACTAGGACTCCTAGTCCTAGTGGGCTCCCCTTCCTTCCAACAAAGAGGGGAAAGGGGAAAGAGGGGAGAGGAAGAAGGAAAGGGGGGCCGCGCCCCCCAACCCTTGTCCAATTCGGACTGCTATGGGGGGCGCCAAATCCTATGCCCTGCCTCTTGCTCTCCACTATGGCCCATGAGGCCCATTAACTTTCCCGGGGGGTTCTGATAACCTCCCGGTACTCCGAAAATTCCCTCAACCTTTTCGGAACCATTCTGGTGTCCGTATATAACCTTCCAATATATGAATGTTTACCACTCGACCATTTTGAGATTCCTCGTCATGTCCGTGATCTCATCTGGGACTCTGAACAAACTTCGGTCACCAAAACACATAACTCATAATACATATCATCATCGAACGTTAAGCGTGCGAACCCTACGGGTTTGAGAACTATGTAGACATGACCGAGACACATATGCGGTCAATAACCAGTAGCGGAACCTGGATTCTGATATTGGTTCCAACATATTCTACGAAGATCTTTAGCGGTCAAACCGCAATAACAACATACGTTATTCCCTTTGTCATCGGTATGTTACTTGCCCGAGATTCGATCATCGGTATCATCATACCTAGTTCAATCTTGTTACTGGCAAGTCTCTTTACTCGTTCCGTAATACATCATCCCACAACTAACTCATTAGTCACATGGCTTGCAAGGCTTATAGTGATGTGCATTACAGAGAGGCCTAGAGATACCTCTCCGATACTCGGAGTGACTAATCCTAATCTTGATCTATGCCAACCCAACAAACACCTTTGGAGACACATGTAGAGCATCTTTATAATCACCGAGTTACTTGTGACGTTCAATAGCACACAAGGTGTTTCTCCAATATTCAGGAGTTGTGTAATCTCATAGTCAAAGTAATATGTATAAGTCATGAAGAAAGCAATAGCAATAAAACTTAACAATCATTATGCTAACCTAACAAATGGGTCTTGTCCATCACATCATTCTCTAATGATGTGATCATGTTCATCAAATGACAACACATGTCTATGGTCAGGAAACTTAACCATCTTTGATTAACGAGCTAGTCAAGTAGAGGCATACTAGGGACACTCTGTTTTGTCTATGTATTCACACATGTACTAAGTTTCCGGCTAATACAATTCTAGAATGAATAATAAAAATTTATCATGATATAAGGAAATATAAATAACAACTTTATTATTGCCTCTAGGGCATATTTCCTTCAGTGGGCACCTCGGTTGTGATTTTGTTTCAACCAATGGCAACTCTTTTTTGGCCTGGTGGATCCTCAACTTCTTTTCTTCAGATTTGGCACGTTGATTTTTAATAATTGATTGCATCACTTCTTTGCCTTTTTCGCGAATGTCAACACTTTAATTGGCTCTTTTTAAATTCAGATCAAATCTGAAGTTGCAATCTTATGACCATCTTTTTTAACATGGTAAACTACTAAACTTGCTTGACAACCTCTTTCTTCTTTGTTGAGCTCCGGACTGATTCCTTATGATTGAAACGGTCTTTCACTATAGGAATCAGGCACTTTGTCGTCTGCCATGGCTGACGGCAAAGGCATGACTGGCGGACGGCAAAGGCATGACTGGCGGATGGCAAAGGCCTTTGTTGTCCGCCAGCAGACGGCAATAGGTCCGGCTGAATAAGCTCCAGCAAAGGGTTCTACGTCTGCCGGCGGACGGCAAAGATGAAATGGTCTTTGCCGCAGCTAGCGGACGGCAAAGGACCTGGACGACACACGTGGCAGCTTAGGGCCGTTAAGGGGTTAACGACGTGCTTTGCCGTCTCCTGGGAGATGTTAAAGATGCAAAGTTCTTTCTCGTCTGCCAGCAGACTGCAAAGAAACCATATAAGCCAGCCCTGTGCCCCCAGGTTGCACAGGTAGCTGCCACATGGCAACTTTGCCGTCTGCTGGCAGACGGCAAAGCTCTTTGCCATCAGCCAGCAAATGGCAAAGTGCCTATATAGTCCCTGTTTTTTAAAATTCATTCAATTTGACAGAATTTCACAGATATATATATACACACACACATTTGAAAATAATTTCAACAAGCATACCAACAATAAGTTTCCAACAACATAAGAAACATACAAGTCTCCAACAACATATCCAACATACAATGATTTCCAACAAGAAGTTTCCAACAACATATCCATATATACATACATATCCAAAACAACTTTCCAACAACATTTCCATATATACATACATATCCAAAAGAAGTTTCCAAAAAGTTTCCATAAACAAAAAGGAAGCACAAGGAGAAGTTTACACTACAGCAATGCAAGCTTCCTCACCTAAAGCTAATCTGCAAATTGGGAAAGATGAAAGGTAGAAGAAGAAGACTAGCTAGAAGAAAAAGAAGAAAAGGAAGAAGAAGAATTTATCTTCTCTTTCTTTTTCTCCTCTCCTCTTGTTTATCTTCTTCTTCTTCTAACTAAGGTAAGTAAAAATGCCATTTTTTAGCTAAGCTAGGTAACAATGCTAGGTGTGTAGGTCATTTTAGAGCTATGCTACGTAAATAGGTCATTTTGGAGCTAACCTAGGTAAAATGGATCATATTGGAGGTAACCTAGGTAAAATGGGTCATTTTGGAGCTAACCTAGCTAATTATGCCATTTTTTACATAAGTAATCTAAGTATAGATCTTTATTGAGCTAACCCATGTAACTAAGAATATTAGAGATAATTTAGCATTTTAGAGCTAACTTAGGTCATTTTGGAGCTAACTTAAGTAAAATTGATCATTTTGAAGCTAATTTGGCTTATTATGTCATTTTCGAGGAAAATAAGCTAACTATATGACATATATGAGGTTACCAAGATTGTTATGCCATTTCAAACCTAAGTAAGCTAATTATGCCATTTTTTACATAAGTAAGCTAAGTGTATGTCATTATTGAGCAAACCTAGGTAACTAAGCATATCAGAGATAACTTAGCATATTAGAGCTAACTTAGGACATTTCGGATGAAACAAAGCTAAGTATAGATCATTTTGGAGATCTGACATACCTGACATACTTAACATTGACTTGATTTTCTTAAGATCTTCACTCCTCCTTCTTCTCCTTCTCCTTCATCATCCTGATTTACTTAGAGCGGCGAGGCAGTGGGATGTACTCCTCTAGCATAATTGGCATGGTCCTGTCACCCAGTTGTGGGATCGCCGGCGCCACCACCATCGCGAGGTCATTATCAGGCACCACCACCATCGTGAGGCCTTCTTCAAGCACCACCATCGCGAGGCCATCTTCAGGCACCACCATCGCTAGGTCATCGTCAGCCACCACCATCGCTTGCCCATCGTCTGCCACCACCTTCGTTTGGCCATTGTCAGCCACCACCATCGCGAGGTCATCGTCAGACAGAATAGGTTGCACCTCCTCATCCCCACTCTACTCCTCTTCTTCCCCACTTCGTTCCTCCTCATCGTCGCTGCTACTTTTGTTGTAGCCAGAGTCGCTTCTACTTTTGTTATAGCTAGAGTCGCTCTTGCTGCTCCCATTACTAATGTAAGAATGTTTTCTCAACAATCGGTGTGAGACAAAACCAAATGGAGAGGAAGAAGAGGCAGAGAATACTGGCATCGTCATCGTCCTGGTAGCGCATGCGGCACATAGTCATGTTGAACACCTTCACGGTGAGCATGGCGTCGCACATGTACCTAAGGACAAGGAAGTACCCATGCCGCAGGTCGTAGGCACGGACGAACTGCTCCCAACCACAACACATGCATATGTGGTGGTCAGTGTTGAACACCACCTCCACGTCCCACAGCCTACGAAGCCCACTACCGGCCTGTCGCAGCTTCACATTGTGTGGCCGACGACCGTCCAGCATCTTCATAAAAGTGTCAGGCAGCCTCTGCAGCGTGGGTCAAGCAATGATGTAGCAAACAACAGAGTTATAATAAAGAGATGGGTGAAGGGGAGATCTCTCTTTTTATATACCTGCCTGCTGGAGGCATTCTCATGTATGATCATGAAGAACTTGAAACCTTCCAAGTCGGACTCCCACGTGGCAGAGCGCAGCCGGCGCTGGCGGCCTCCCCCCATCTCTGATAAGAAGCAAAAGAGAACAACTAATACCCTTACAACATTATCATACAACATCATAGTAGCAGAAGTTTTGAGCAGAAGAGAATCAACTACACCAAGTTATCAGTTCACATTCAAAAAGCAATGCATTTGTGGACATTTATGATGGCAAGAACACCTATGTTTTCTTCTTCTACTCATTCCCCTTGAAATGAAATTACATCGCAGTTGAATCAGCCAATATATGCAAGCAACATAGGAAACTTGGCTCTAATTCAACACTATCTTATTTGATAAATGGACATAGTTGGAATAGATCCAAGTTTTTAGACATGAAAGTAAACTGATAAAAAAGACAATGCGCTTGTCCTCAACAAAATCAACAACACCTAATTAATTTGGTAGGTTAGTTGTCAATGGCAATCTAGCAAAGCATAGTAATCTAACAAATTACCCGAATCAATATTGCATCCACCAAGAACAACTGGAAAAATTCTCAAACCCTAGAACAATATGCCTAATCTGCTGCTACTCAAACAACTTTGCATCCACCAAGAACAACTTTCCATTCAACATTGCATACCAAGCACAATCCCAAACCCTAGAAAAATAACTTTGCATCAACAAAGTCAAGCTAGATAGACCAACAAGCTCCAGTTGAAGCACTGACAATTCGCTCTCAAGTAAGTAAACATGACTAATTAAACTAAATAACCTAAACTAATTAATCCTAAACTGACTAAACTAGAAAACCTAAACTAATTAAAACTTAACCTAAATTAATTATAACAATTAAACCTAAACTTGTTAAACTAAATAACCTAAACTAAATAAACCTAAACTAACTAAACTGAAAAACCTAAACTAAACAGAAAAGAAAAACAAAAAACAGAAGAAAAAGAACAGGAGACGGGGTGGCATGGGCTCACCGTGGGGGCGGCGACGGGTCGGGGAGGGGGCGGCGGCGAGGCGGGGTGGCGACGGGGCAGCGATGGGTGGTGATCCTCGGAG
>NC_057803.1:397022379-397170719 GCF_018294505.1 Triticum aestivum | reverse complement strand
CTCGGGAGGGGGGGTGGGGACGCAGGGAGGGGGCGGCGATGATGCGGGAGCGTGCAACGGCGACGACACGGGGATGGTGCAGCGGCGATGGCACGGGGAGGGTGTGGAGGCGATATCGGGGGTGGAAGAGGGAGTAAATAAAGAGGAGATGAGATAGAGAGAGAGGGCCCCGTTAAGTTAATTTTGAAGCTTTGTCGTCCGCCTCTCCTTTGTTGTCTGCTAGCGAACTGAAATGTCCATTTTGCATCATGCTTTTATAACAATATTTATTGCATTATGGGCTGTTATTACACATTATGTCACAATACTTATGCCTATTCTCTCTTATTTTACAAGGTTTACATAAAGAGGGAGAATGCCGGCAGCTGGGATTCTGGGCTGGAAAAGGAGCAAATATTAGAGACCTATTCTGCACAGCTTCAAAAGTCCTGAAACTTCACGTAAGACGTTTTCAGAATATATAAAAAATACTGAGTGCAAGAAGTTCACCAGGGGGGCCACACCCTACCCACGAGGGTGGGGGCGCGCCCTACCCCCCTGGGTGCGCCCCCTACCTCGTGGGCCCCCTGGTGGCCCTCCGATGGCCATCTTCTGCTATATGGAGTCTTTCGATGAGAAAAAAAGCCAGAAGCCATCTCCTCAGACGAAACTCCGCTGCCACGAGGCGGAACCTTGGCGGATCCAATCTAGGGCTCCGGCAGAGCTATTCTGCCGGGGAAACTTCCCTCTGGGAGGGGGAAATCATCGCCATCGTCATCACCAACGCTCCTCTCATCAGGAGAGGGCAATCTCCACCAACATCTTCAGTAGCACCATCTCCTCTAAAAACCCTAGTTCATCTCTTGTATCCAATTCTTGTCTCTAAGGCTGGGATTGGTACCTGTAGGTTGCTAGTAGTGTTAATTACTCCTTGTAGTTGATGCTAGTTGGTATACTTGGTGGAAGATCATGTTTTCAGATCCTATATGCATATTAATACCCCTCTGATTGTGAACATGAATATGCTTTGTGAGTAGTTACTTTTTTTCCCGAGGACATGGGAGAAGTCTTGCTATTAGTAGTAATGTTAATTTTGTGTTCGTTCGATATTTTGATGAGATGTATGTTGTCTCTTCTGTAGTGGTGTTATGTGAACGTCGACTACATAACACTTCACCATTATTTGGGCCTAGAGGAAGGCATTGGGAAGTAATAAGTAGATGATGGGTTGCTAGAGTGACAGAAGCTTAAACCTTAGTTTATGCGTTGCTTCGTAAGGGGCTGATTTGGACCCATATGTTTCATGCTATGGTTAGGTTTACCTCAATACTTTTGTTGTAGTTGAGGATGCTTGCAATAGAGGTTAATCATAAGTGGGACGCTTGTCCAAGTAAGGACAGTACCCAAGAACCGGTCCACCCACATACCAAATTATCAAAGTACTGAACGCGAATCATATGAACGTGATGAAAACTAGCTTGACGATATTCCCATGTTTCCTCGGGAGCGCTTTTCTCTATATAAGAGTTTGTCCAGGCTTGTCCTTTGCTACAAAAAGGATTGGGCCACCTTGTTGCACTTTATTTACTTTTGTTACTTGTTTCTCATTACAAATTATCCTATCACAAAACGATCTGTTACCACTTATTTCAGTACTTGCAGAGAATACCTTGCTGGAAACCGCTTATCATTTCCTTCTGCTCCTCGTTGGGTTCGACACTGTTACTTATCGAAAGGACTACGATAGATCCCCTATACTTGTGGGTCATCAAGACTCTTTTCTGGCGCCGTTGCCGGGGAGTGAAGCGCCTTTGGTAGGTGGAATTTGGTAAGGAATAATTTATATAGTGTGCTGAAATTTACTGTCACTTGTTACTATGGAGAGTAATCCTCTAAGGGGCCTGTTCGGGGTATCTTCACCCTGACCATTTGAGCAAAGAGTTGCTCCTCAACCTACTGAACCTACTGAAAATGAAAATGTCTGCTTTGAAATTCCTTCGGGTATGATAGAAAATCTGCTAGCTAATCCTTTTGCCGGAGATGGAACATTACATCCTGATGAGCTCCTAATATATGTGGATGAAGTTTGTGGATTATTTAAGCTTGCAGGTGTACCCGGAGATGTTGTTAAGATGAAGGTCCTCCCTTTATCTTTTAAGGAAGATGCATTGACATGGTATAGGCTATGTGATGATACAGGGTCATGGAACTACAAACGATTGAAATTGGAATTTCATCAGAAGTTTTATCCTATGCATCTTGTTCATCGTGATCGCAATTATATATATAATTTTTGGCCTCGCGAAGGAGAAAGCATCGCTCAAGCTTGGGGGAGGCTTAAATCAATGTTATATATATGCCCCAATCATGAGCTCTCAAGAGAAATGATTATTCAAAAATTTTATGCTCGGCTTTCTGATAGCAATCGCACCATGCTCGGTACTTCTCGCACTGGTTCTTTTATGATGAAGACTATTGAATTCAAATGGGATATATTGGAAAGAATTAAACGCAACTCTGAAGATTGGGACCTCGACGAAGGTAAGGAGTCAGGTATGACACCTAAGTTTGATTGTGTCAAATCTTTTATGGATACCGATGTTTTCCATAAATTTAGCACTAAATATGGACTTGACTCAGAAATTGTAGCTTCTTTGTGTGAATCTTTTGCTACTCATGTTGATCTCCCTAAGGAGAAGTGGTTTAAATATCATCCTCCCATAGAAGTAAAAGTAGCTGCACCAATTAAAGTTGAATAAAAGACTGTCACTTATAATGATCCGATTGTTCCTACCGCTTATGTTGAGAAACCACTGTTTCCTGTTAGGATAAAGGATCATGCTAAAGCTTCAACTATGGTTCGTAAAAGCAATATTAAAACTTATACACCTCCTGAGCAAATTAAAGTTGAACCTGATATTGCTATTGTTAAAGATCTCTTGTCTGATAATATTCATGGGCATGTTATTCATTTCCTTGATGAGACTGCTAGAATTGCTAAACCCTCTGCAAAAGATAAAAACAGACCTGTGGTAGGCATGCCTCTTATTTCTGTTAAAATAGGAGATCATTGTTATCATGGCTTATGTGATATGGGTGCTAGTGCTAGTGCAATACCTTATGACTTATACAAAGAAATTATGCATGATATTGCACCTACTAAGATAGAAGATATTGATGTCACAATTAAACTTGCGAATAGAGATACTATTTCACCAATGGGAATTGTTAGAGATGTTGAAGTCTTGTGTGGGAAAACTAAATATCCTGCTGATTTTCTTGTTCTTGGTTCCCCACAAGATAGCTTTTGTCCCATTATATTTGGTAGACCATTCTTAAACACTGTTAATGCTAGGATAGATTGCAAAAAGGATGTTGTTACTATTGGTTTAGATGATATGTCTCATGAGTTTAATTTCTCTAAATTTAGTAGACAACACTATGAAGAAGAATTACCTAGTTAGGATGGAATTATTGGTCTTGCTTCTATTGCTGTACCTCCTAGTGATCCTTTAGAACAATATTTGCTAGACCATGAAAATGATATGTTTATGAACGAAAGAAGGGAAATAGATGAAGTATTCTTTAAACAGGAACCTATTCTCAAACACAATTTGCTTGTTGAAATCCTAGGGGATCCTCCTACACCCAAGGGTGATCCCATGTTTGAGCTTAAATTGTTGCCTGGTACTCTTAAATATGCTTATGTTGACGAGAAAAAGATATATCATGTTATTATTAGTGCTAACCTTTCAGAGCATGAGGAAGAGAGATTATTGAAAACTCTGAAGAAGCATCGTGCTGCTATTGGGTATACTCTTGATGATCTTAAGGGCATTAGTCCAACTCTATGTCAACATAAAATAAATTTGGAAGAAGATGCTAAACCAGTTCATGATCATCAACGACGGCTGAATCCTAAAATGAAAGAAGTGGCAAGAAAGGAAATACTAAAGCTCCTTGAGGCAGGTATAATCTATCCCATTGCTGATAGTGAGTGGGTAAGTCCTGTCCATTGTGTCCCTAAGAAGGGAGGTACTACTGTCATTCCTGATGATAAAGATGAATTGATTCCTCAAAGAATTATTACAGGTTATATGATGGTAATTGATTTCCGCAAATTAAATAAGGCCAGTAAAAAGGATCATTACCCCTTACCTTTTATCGATCAAATGCTAGAAAGATTATCCAAACATACACATTTTTGCTTTCTAGATGGTTATTCTGGTTTCTCTAAAATACCTGTGTCAGCCAAGTATCAATCAAAGACTACTTTTACTTGCCCTTTTGGTACTTTTGCTTATAGACGTATGCCTTTTGGTTTATGTAATGCACCTGCTACCTTTCAAAGATGCATGATGGCTATATTCTCTGACTTTTGTGAAAAGATTTGTGAGGTTTTCATGGACGATTTCTCCGTCTATGGATCTTCTTTTGATGATTGCTTGAGCAACCTTGACCGAGTTTTGCAGATATGTGAAGAAACTAATCTTGTCTTGAATTGAGAAAAGTGCCACTTTATGGTTAATGAAGGTATTGTCTTGGGGCATAAAGTTTCTGAAAGAGGTATTGAAGTTGATAAAGCCAAGGTTGATGCTATTGAAAAGATGCCATGCCCCAAGGACATCAAAGGTGTTAGAAGTTTCCTTGGGCACGCCGGATTTTATAGGAGGTTCAGTAAGGACTTCTCAAAAAATTCTCGGCCTCTGACTAATTTATTTCAAAAAGATATACCATTTGTTTTTGATGATGATCGTGTAGATGCATTTGAAATACTTAAGAAAGCATTGATCTCTACACCTATTGTTCATCCACCTGATTGGAATTTACCCTATGAAATTATGTGTGATGCTAGTGATTATGCTATAGGTGTTGTTCTAGGGCAAAAAGTTGATAAGAAATTAAACGTTATTCAATATGCTAGTAAAACCCTATACAATGCTCAAAGAAATTATGCTACTACTGAAAAATAATTCTTAGCAGTTGTATTTTCTTGTGATAAGTTCAGACCTTATATTGTTGATTCTAAACTATTCACACTGATCATGCTCCTATTAAATATCTTATGGAAAAGAAATATGGTAAACCTAGACTTATTAGATGGGTTCTCTTGCTACAAGAATTTGACTTACATATTGTTGATAGAAAGGGAGCTAAGAACCCCATTGCAGGAAACTTGTCTAGGTTAGAAAATGTGCTTGATGACCCTCTACCTATTGATGATAGCTTTCCTGATGAGCAATTAAATGTCATAAATGCTTCTCATACTGCTCCATGGTATGCTGATTATGCTAATTACATTGTTGCCAAATTCATACCACCTAGTTTCACATACCAGCAAAAGAAAAAGTTCTTCTATGATTTGAGGCATTACTTTGGGGATGACCCACATCTTTATAAAGGAGTAGATGGTGTTATTAGACGTTGTGTACCTAAGCATGAACAGAAATAGATCCTACGCAAGTGTCACTCCGAAGCTTATGGAGGACACCATGCTGGAGATAGAACTGCACATAAGATATTGCAATCTGGTTTTTATTGGCCTACTCTCTTCAAGGATGCCCGCAAGTTTTTCTTATCTTGTGATGAATGTCAAAGAATTGGTAATATTAGTAGACGTCAAGAAATGCCTATGAACTATTCACTCGTTATTGAACCATTTGATGTTTGGGGCTTTGACTATATGGGACCTTTCCCTGCCTCTAATGGATATACACATATTTTAGTTAATGTTGATTACATTACTAAGTGAGTAGAAGCTATTCCAAGTAGTAGTGTTGATCATAACACTTCTATTAAAATGCTTAAAGAAGTTATTTTTCCAAGATTTGGACTCCCTAGATATTTAATGACTGATGGTGGTTCACATTTTATTCATGGTGCTTTCCATAAAATGCTTGCTAAGTATGATGTTAATCATAGAATTGCATCCCCTTATCATCCTTAGTCTAGTGGTCAAGTAGAATTGAGTAATAGATAGCTCAAATTAATTTTGCAAAAGACTGTCAATAGGTCTAGAAAGAATTGGTCCAAGAAACTTGATGATGCATTATGGGCCTATAGAACTGCATATAAAAATCCTATGGGTATGTCTCCGTATAAAATGGTTTATGGAAAAGCATGTCACTTACCTCTCGAACTAGAACACAAAGCATATTGGGCTATTAAAGAGCTCAATTATGATTTTAAACTTGTCGGTGAGAAGAGGTTAGTTGATATTAGCTCACTCGATGAATGTAGAACCCAAGCCTACAAAAATGCCAAGTTGTTCAAAGAAAAGGTTAAAAGATGGCATGATAAAAGGATACAAAAGCGTGAGTTTAATGTAGGTGATTATGTATTGCTATACAACTCCCGTTTAAGATTTTTTGCAGGAAAACTTCTCTCTAAATGCGAAGGTCCTTACGTTATCGAGGAGGTCTATCGCTCTGGTGCCATAAAAATCAACAACTTCGAAGGCACAAATCCGAAGGTGGTGAACGGTCAAAGAATCAAACATTATATCTCAGGTAACCCCATAAATGTTGAAACCAATGTTATTGAAATCGTAACCCCAGAGGAATACATAAGGGACACTTTCCGGAATGTTTCAGACTCCAAAAAGGAATAGGTATGTGGTACGGTAAGTGAATTGACTCCAAAACAGTTTTAAGGCAATATTTATCCATTTTGGAATATTTAGAAAAATAGAAAAACAAGAAGATGTCCGAGAAGGACACGAGGCCTCCACGAGGGTGGAGGGCGCGCCCCCCTACCTCGTGGGCACCTCGTGCGCTCTCCGGACTCCGTTTTCGTACACGACACATATTTTGGTCGGTAAAAATTCAGTATATAATCAGGTTTTGACTCCTGTATCACACAAATATTCTCTATTTTTGTTTCGAGTTGTCCTGCTGCAGATTAGAGCAATATGTTGTCCCAAGATTCTGAAGGAGAAAGCTATGTGGCTGATTACCTTGCAGATCCTAAGGTCTATGGGGATGTGGAGCATTATGGTTGGACTACGGAAGAAGAAGAGGAGTATGAACCCAAGGGAAGGGAGGAGACGAGCTCAGAAGAAGATGAAGTCCCATTACCTCAACCTGGGGACATGCATGTGGAGTTCAAAAAGTCAAGCCTCCTGGATAGAGTAAATAAATCTAAGATCGAGTTTATCCCTTTTCGCCTCTTGCGGGAAAACAAGCAGGAACTATGCAAAAAGATACTAAGCCTGGAGCAGGAGATCGATGACCTAAGGGACCAAAACTCTGTCCTCAAGCGTAAATTAAGGAAGAAACCTAGACCATCAACAAAACCATCATGTTCTCCACCAACAAAGAAGAATTGAGTATCCGGTATGGTCACTCCCCTTGGCAACTGCCAAGCTTGGGGGAGTGCCCCGGTATCGTATCACCATCACTTTTATCTTTACCGTTTTTCTTAGTTCGATCCTTTTAGTAATATCTTGATCTAGTAGAATAAAGTTTATGTCATGATCTAGTTTTGAGTTCTGCTTTATGATCCTTCTATGTAATCGAGTCCGTAAGCTATATATAATAAATATTAGTGTTGAGTGAAGGGCTTGATTATTTTGCCATGATCCTAAGTGAATAAAAGAAAAGAGAAAGAATAAAAAAGGAAACAAAGAGATCATATGGATCTTATGGACAGTAATGAGCTCACATAGAAAAAGTATGATGAATAAAAGTTGTTCAGATTGGACAAACATAGTTTTTGTCATCATTGCAATTAATAGGAAGTAATAAAGAAAGAGAGGCTTCACATACAAATATACTATGTTGGACATCTTTTATGATTGTGAGCACTCATTAAAATACGACATGCTAAAGAGTTGATGTTGGACAAGGAAGACAATGTAATGGGTTATGTTTTCTTACATCTGAGATAAATTATATTGTCATGGATCATCCAACATGGTTGAGCTTGCCTTTCCCCCTCATGCTAGCCAAATTCATCACACCAAGTAGAGATACTACTTGTGCTTCCAAATACCCTTAAACCAGTTTTGCCATGAGAGTCCACCATACCTACCTATGGATTGATTAACATCCTCCAAGTAAGTTGTCATCGGTGCAAGCAATAAAAATTGCTCTCTAAATATGTATGACTTATTAGTGTGGGAGAAAATAAGCTTTATATGATCGTGTGATATGGAAGAAATAAAAGCGACAGACTGCATAATAAAGGTCCATATCACAAGTGGCAATATAAAGTGACGTTCTTTCACATTAAGATTTTGTGCATCCAACCATAAAAGCGCATGACAACCTCTGCTTCCCTCTGCGAAGGGCCTATCTTTTACTTTTATCTCCTACCTTGCATAAGAGTCATGGTGATCTTCACTCTTCCTTTTTACATTTTATCCTTTGGCAAGCACAATACGTTGGAAAGATCCTGGTATATATGGCTAATTGGATGTGAGTTTTCATGAACTATTATTGTTGACATTACCCTTGAGGTAAAACGTAGGGAGGCAAAACTATAAGCCCCTATCTTTCTCCGTGTCCGATTAAAACTCCATACCCATAAGTATTGTGTGAGTGTCAGCAATTGTGAAAGACTATATAATAGTTGAGTATGTGGACTTGCTGAAAAGCTCTTATATATTGACTCTTTCCTATGTTATGATAAATTGCAATTGCTCCAATGACTGAGATTATAGTTTGTTAGTTTTCAATGAAGTTTACGATTCACACTTGAAATTGTGATTGAATTAACACTCTAGCATAAGAAATCATATGACAAGAGTTATGTAAGTTGTTGTTCTAAGAATGATCATGATGCCCTCATGTCCGTATTTTACTTTTATTGACACCTCTATCTCTAAACATGTGGACATACTTTTCGATTTCGGCTTTCGCTTGAGGACAAGCGAGGTCTAAGCTTGGGGGAGTTGATACGTCCATTTTGCATCATGCTTTTATATCGATATTTATTGCATTATGGGTTGTTGTTACACATTAATGTCACAATACTTATGCCTATTCTCTCTTATTTTACAAGGTTTACATAAAGAGGGAGAGTGCCGGCAGCTGGGATTTTGGGCCGAAAAAGGAGCAAATATTAGAGACCTATTCTGGACAGCTCCAAAAGTCCTGAAACTTCACGGAAGACATTTTTAGAATATATAAAAAATACTGAGCGCAAGAAGTTCACCAGGGGGGCCACACCCTGCCCACAAGGGTGGGGGATGCGCCCTACCCCCTGGGAGTGCCCCCTACCTCGTGGGCCCCTGGTGGCCCTCCGATGGCCATCTTCTGCTATATGGAGTCTTTCGATGAGAAAAAAAGCCAGAGGCCATCTCCTCGGATGAAACTCCGCCGCCATGAGGCGGAACCTTGGCGGATCCAATCTAGGGCTGCGGCAGAGCTGTTCTACCGGGGAAACTTCCCTCCGGGAGGGGGAAATCATCGTCATCGTCATCACCGACGCTCCTCTCATCGGGAGAGGGCAATCTCCATCAACATCTTCACCAGCACCATCTCCTCTCAAAACCCTAGTTCATCTCTTGTATCCAATTCTTGTCTCTAAGCCTGGGATTGGTACCTGTAGGTTGCTAGTAGTTGATGCTAGTTAGTTTATTTGGTGGAAGATGACATGTTCAGATCCTATATCCATATTAATACCCCTCTGATTATAAACATGCATATGCTTTGTGAGTAGTTACTTTTGTTCCTGAGGACATGGGAGAAGTCTTGCTATTAGTAGTCATGTGAATTTGGTATTCGTTCGATATTTTGATGAGATGTATGTTGTCTCTTCTCTAGTGGTGTTATGTGAACGTCGACTACATAACACTTCACCATTATTTGGGCCTAGAGGAAGGCATCGGGAAGTAATAAGTAGATGATGGGTTGCTAGAGTGACAGAAGCTTAAACCCTAGTTTATGCGTTGCTTCGTAAGGGGCTGATTTGGATCCATATGTTTCATGCTATGGTTAGGTTTACCTTAATACTTTTGTTGTAGTTGCGGATGCTTGCATTAGAGGTTAATCATAAGTGGGATGCTTGTCCAAGTAAGGACAGTACCCAAGCACCGGTCCACCCACATACCAAATTATCAAAGTACCGAACGCGAATCATATGAACATGATGAAAACTAGCTTGACGATATTCCCATGTGTCCTCGGGAGCGCTTTTCTCTATATAAGATTTTGTCCAGGCTGGTCCTTTGCTACAAAAAGGATTGGGCCACCTTGCTGCACTTTATTTACTTTTATTACTTGTTGCTCGCTACAAATTGTCCTATCACGAAACTATCTGTTACCACTTATTTCAGTACTTGCAGAGAATACCTTGCTGGAAACCGCTTATCATTTCCTTCCGCTCCTCGTTGGGTTTGACACTCTTACTTATCGAAAGGACTACGTTAGATCCCCTATACTTGTGGGTCATCACGAACAACAAAGAAAGCTTTGTCGTCTGCTAGAGAATGGCGAAGAGGGGGCCCATTAGGGTTTGACAGCCAGTGGGCCAAACCCCCTCTTTGTCGTCTGCTAGCAAACGACAAAGAATCTTTGCCGTCTGCTAGGAGATGGCAAAGAGTTGGCTGATGGCAAACCCTACCTTTGCCGTCCGCTGCCACTTTGTCGTCAGCTTTCTGGTGGCTGATGGCAAAGCCTACCTTTGTCATTCGCTAGCGGACGACAAAGAGTGGGTAGACGACAAATCTGTTGATTCCAGTAGTGTTTAACATGTGATTGTTCAAATGTTGATCTTCTCAGAGCTGCATAATATTGGTGAGATGGTCTAAAGTAAGATGAAGAATGTGCCCTTGTATCATACCTATCCCATGATGGATATGGATCTACATGAGCATAGGGAGGCTTCCACAGTATTGACATTGGCGGCCCAAAATAAGGATATGAATATGTTGCATGAAGATACTCACTTTGCCAATATCGGTCCTCATATTTGTGCCTTGGGTGATCTTGGTTTCTTTGCATGATTTGGACGATAAGCATTCTTCTCTTCACTCCTATTTTGATATTTATCCAATAGTTCAGTGAAAGTTATTTTTGATTTCTTACACTTGCGCTTATTCAGGCCTCTATTTTCTTTTGGTTTGGTTTCCTTGATCATTGGATTTGCTTGCTACCCCCCAGTCCTTGGCGTCTTCATTGTAGCTTTAATGGAATTCTCACCCTCAAGTTTATGTTCATTGTGCTCTATAACAAATTCTTTACTTGAAAGCTTGATCCCGTCACCTGTAGTTTTTACCTTCCCTTTAGATAGATCAGCTTGAAGCAGCCGATGCGAAAATGTTTAGCAATCAAGACCAATCATAATAGACTGGTCATCCTTTGGTGTCTCAACAATTCTCAATCATCCCTTATCAATGGATGATTTGACTATTTGGTGAAACATATTGCAATCCTCAAAATTATGTTTGAACGAATGATGCAACCTACAATACATTCGTCCTTGAACTGATGGCTTGACATGGTGATCAAGAATTCTTATGTAATTATTTTCAGCAACAAATCAAATATTTGATCACACATACTTGAATTGAAGGTATACTTCTTATTTTCTAGCTGATCTTGGTGTGAGAACAGCTTTGGAGGTAAGCAAATGAATGGTTCAGATTTGGAATCTCTCCATTCGGCTATGCAATGTGTTTGGCACTCTATATTCGATGTCTTCTGATAAGATATTATACTAGCATCGATTTGCTCGAAAGATCTTAACCTTGGCTTTAAATTTCTAAAACAAATATAGTTAGCACATTCATGGCCTAATTAATACTAGTATATCACCGGAGTAAATATAGTTAGCACATTCATATTCAAAGATCTTATCAAAGTGAACTCGGTGGCGCCGGATAAATCAAATCGGTGGGGCCGAGTTTACTTTTTGTTTGGGATATATCTGGATACGAGAAAGTGGTTGAGGGTTGTGGAGCATATCACTAAGCACTTTGAGCAAGAACCTCATTAAGCAACACCTCGTCCCCTCTTAATAGTAATGGCTTTTCCTATGGACTCAATGTGATCCTGGATCACTAAAAATGAAATGTAGAGTCTTGTGCTTTGAGCTTGAGCCAATTCTTTTGTCCTTAGCATTTTGAGGGGTCCACATTCTAGTCCATGCCATGCCAATCATTGAGCTTTTCCTGATATATTCTTCTTCAAGTAGCATTAGCTCAATGAGCTATATGTTGTTAGGAATTACCAAAACCACCCGGGGATACTTGCACTTTCAATCTCCCCCTTTTCGGTAATTGATGACAACATATAGATCAAAGCTTCAACAAATGATTCTAAGATTTAAAAACATCGTCGCTTTGAGAAGTATGTCATAAGCAAGAGCTCCCCCTAAATTTGTGCATTATTTAAAATTTGCTTTTGAATGCAAATGCACAATCGATTAGGATCATGGGTTACTCTTCCATGTAACATACATCTTGGTGGAGCGCTCAAAATGATAGAAATTAAAAGCATGCACTCATCACCAAGCAAGTGAATGATCATATATGGAATATAAAGGATATCATCATTCAACCAAATAGTAATGAAGCATATGATCAACCACATGATCATATAAGTATCTCACAAGGACATAAGGTGTCTCACACAAGCACACAATAAAAGTAGTTCAACCAAAATAGCAAGAGAGATAAAAAGCAAGACACTCTCTCTCGAAGCCTATGATCTATACATTTTTCTCCCCCTTTGGCAACAAGTTACCAAAAAGTTTGAAAATGCGTAGTCCTATACGTCTCTCAGGCTTGGTCTTCGGGAGGAGTGGATAGAACTCCAAGGACGAAGACTTCCGATGGAGTAGTTGGAGCTACTGAAGTGGGTGCTAGAGACTGGAGCTGTAGCTGCTGGTGCTGACACTGAAGCTCTAGCATCTGAGACTGGCACTACAGCAGACCTTGGACCTCGTGGCACACGCTTGAAAGCATCAGTGGTTGCTTTTCCTCTCCTCTCCTCTGCTTCCTCCTGAAGTTGCTCAACTGCAGTCTGAATCTCAGTCACCTTCAGATCAATATCATAGAATTTTGTTTCCACAATCCTCTCCAGGCTCTCCTAATTCTGAGTCAGGGTGTCCAAGCCCTTCTCAATCCTTAGTGTAGCTTGAATCGTATATCCAAGCTGATCTTGCTTTCTCTTCAAGAATACTTGAGATGCCTCTTCAGCAGTTGGCATTCTTGCAGCTTTCTCCGCCCTTGCCTTCTCTCTCTTCTAATGTGCTTGCACAGATGATGGATCTTCCTCAGCCGTCACAATGGTATTGTCTTAAAAATCAGGATATACGGGTAGATGCTCCTTTTCTAGCAAATAAGTTCATGTGCCCATCTTAGAGTTGATGAGCTCTTGAATGTGTGGAGCATACCCACAACTTCTCTTCTGGTCAGCAGCAGTCCTCTTGATTGTTTCTACCATTAAGCTCATAACCTTGAACTTTTGAGGGACATCAAATAGTTGGAGCAGATTGATAGAATGCCCTCTGATCATCTTGTCTTCTCTTGACTTAGGTAGTAGAGTGTGCCTCAAGATCCAGTTGATCGTAGGCAGACCAGGCAACAACAAATGCACAGATCCAAGCTTGTGAGTTTCCAAAGCCTTGTCGGGGATCTCCTTGTACATGTTTTCCATGGAGTCGTGGTCTTTCTTCTTCTTGGCATATACATCCAAGTCATCTTCATGCTCAGTAGGGGCGTTGATCAGCTTAGCCCATTCAGCAACTGTGGACTGGTACCTGGTACCCTCATACATCCAAACTAACCTCCCATTTGTATAGAAGTGGGCAGTGGAGTAGAACAGCAAGATCAACTCATCATTCCACTTGTTGAGCTTTTTTCCAACTAATTCATCAACTCCACATGCCTTAAATCTTTCATACACTCCAGGGAAGTGATCTTCATTTTCCTGGATGAACTCCCAGTCCACCCATTTCATGTCACACACTATGGGATTCTTGTCAAGCAAAATGGTTTCATAGAAATGTTGTTGTTCCTTTGAATGGAACCTGTAATACACAGCAGTTCTCCTCCTGACAGCATATGGGTCAGACTGTCTCCATTACCTCAATCCTGCATCTTTCCTGATGTGCATGTCCTTAGCGACTGGATGAGCATCATTTTGGTCAGGAATTTTGGGCTTCAACTTCTGCAAAACATGGGATTCATCATCCTCTGCTTCAGCTTCAGGAACTGGGGCCTTGTTCTTTTCCTCAGCAGTTATACTCCCAGTGTTTCTCTTCGGCTTTGGGGGTTTCTGATATTGAGCTTTGGGAGCAGACATGGGCTTAGATGTTGTGGCCCCTGATTTAATTGCATCTCCAATGAGCTTCTGAGCCTTAGGAGCTGGTGCAGCATACTCTTCCTCTTCTTCTTCTTCTGAATCTCTCATATGGAGGATCTACCAAGTACTCTCGCAGTGGTCTTCTTGACCCTTTCCTTCCTTTTCTTACCTTCTCCAACTGCCTCTTCAGTTGGCTTGGAAGTTTCAGCAGTTGACGCTCTGTCCTTTGACATGGGAATCCTCTTTGCTGGAGCCTTCTTGTGCATCCCTAGCTTTGTTGTAGCAGCCGAGCCATACTCTTTCTTCAACACCTTTTTCTTGGAGCTGACTTCTTCTTCAACAGCCACATAATCATCATCCTCAGAATCTGAGGTCTTCTTCTTCTTCCTTGTTCTGGTGGCTGCCTTGGGCAAGTTGCTTGGTGTGCTCCTGCTGCCCTCATCAGAAGTGCTAGAGGGACTAGTGCCCTCACTCAAATGAACCTGCTCCTCAGACTTGTTCTGGCTGTCACTTTGATCAGACATCTTGCAGGCAAACTGTCAGCAGACCCTGTGAATATATTGTAGATGGGGTAGAGTAGATGAGCATCACAAAGAGCAGAATTTTTGCAAAACAGATGACTTAAAAACTTAGTTTTAGTTCTTCACAGAAGGCATTTCGGATCTACCGATTTGTAATCACGGTGATACCGAAGCAGCTTTTAGAACCTAAACTAGTTAACTCAGTCAGACTGAGTCACAGTTCGGTGGCACCAAGACTGCTAGGGTTTCACAGAGAATCGAACTCAGTCACACTGATTTGCAATTTTCGATCAGATCAAAAATGCATGTGCAATGGCCTAAGCCAAATCGATGAGACCAATTTCTACAACTCGGTCGGTCCGAGATGAGTTCGGCGGGGACCTAACCCTAAATTTTCAAATCAAATCTAATCTACGGGTTGCTTTTGCCAGACATGATGATTTCATACGTGGAAAGAATCATGCCAAAGCAGTGTGCTATGAATCGGAGTTATGGAATAGCACAAAGATCAAGTTCATACCGTACTTCGGCAGTGAACTTTCTATGGCGGCAACGGCGGGGTAGATTGCCGTTGAAGGCGGCGGAGACCAGCGACGGGAGGTTGCTGGCGGCGAGAGGACGATCCGGAGACCCGAGGAGGCAGAGTAGGTCACGTGTGGGTGAAAGGTTTCGGAAAAATTTCCAAAATTTGACCCATCAGTATATATAACTTGACCCTGTCAGTGTGACCGAGTGGAACAACTCGGTGGCACCGAGATGCAAAACTATGAGCAGTTACTGCAACTCGATGTGGTCGAAAAGTTCTAATCGGCTGCACTGAGATTGAAAACCTAGATCAACTTAGTGATCTCGGTGTGACCGAAATGAATGACTCGGTCATACCAAAATGCACAAAGAGGTTTTGGAAGTTTAAGTCTATGATGAATCGGGGACTCCGATTGCTCCTCACACATAGTGGTTCGAATCTGACTTGATCAAACTTTGTGATGTAGCATGAATAGAGTTTGAGACGAGGAAAGCATAGATAGCTAGAGGGAGTTCTTAGGCATTCTTGTCCATCCATTTGGCAAAAGAGAAAAATCCAAACAATCAAAGGAACAAATGGATGTCCTTGAATGAGTAAAATATGCAACCAACATGATCACACAATAAGATGACGAATGAAATATGTGACAAAGCATGCACAAACACTCTAGCATCTATTAAGGAATTTGGCAATGACCAAGTCATCTATATATGAGTATACTGACTTAGGAGTCAAATGAGAACATTTGATCGCAGGTCATACTCATCGTTTAAGCACAAGTGGGGTTGCCACTTTTACATAAAGCATTGTTGTGTTCACACCATTAGAGTTGCTTTAGCTCAATATATTATATTAAAGCTCCCCCTAGATGTGATATCCCCCCTAAGTGGGATGAACTAACCTTGGGTTTTGTCGATGATGACTTCATGTAGGTGTTGAAGATGTAGATGCTCAATGTTGATGTAGATCCTTTGGAGCAATCCTTTGGAGTGAGTTGCACTTTCAATACCTGCACGGGTTAGTCCCACAAGGAACAAACAAGGATATCCATAGACATAGAGTGATATTCACATGAGATGATGTCCATGAATGCATTAGGTTACCTTGTCCCTTGTCTTACCAACAAAAGGGTTTGTGACTCCTTGAACTAGTGCAAGATATGGAAGTTGTTTGCACTTGTCCTCGCCAAAATGATAAGAGTGAAGTGTGTTGGCGGAGTCACCCTCAAGAACTCTCTAGTTCTTCTTCTTTGGGATCCACACCATCTTGATGGGAATCCTTGGAGTTGTAGTCATACTTGATGAAGTAGAACTTGATGTAGTCTTGGGAACCCACTTGACCAAGGCTTTGCGAGCTTCCTCAAATGCATCAATCTCCTCTTGAAGCCTGTCCTTGCCTTTCAGCTTGTGGCCTTGTGGTGGAAGATCATCTTGAGCTTGTGTTCCTTGGAAAGAAGTAGGATCATACTTCTCTTGTTGAGGGACAAACTTCGTCTTGGGGTATTGATCTTATTCCCACTCAACTCCATTGGCATTGAACTTTCGTTCAAAACCAACACCTTGATTCTTCTGGTGTCTTCCTTGCTTGCGTACAATTTCCTCAAGTTTCTTACTTCTGGCAAGGCTCTTGTAAACACCTTTCTCTATAATTCCCTTCAATAAGCTATTTTCTTGCTCAAGTGTAACTTGGCTAAGAGAATCATTAGTGGAATCAAGAGAACTACTAGAAGCAACATCATTGATTTTAGCATGATTATTGTTACTACTAGAAGAAGAATATTCCTTACTCTTGTTGCTAAATTTAACTTGTGGCATGTAAGTAGACAAAAGTAAACGCTTGGCAATGTAAGAAGAACTTTTCTTGCGAAGATCATCTTTGATCGCCTTTAAGAACTCATACTCTTGCTCAAGGTTGAGCTTTTCAAAGCGTAGCTTCTCATGAGTCTTTAAAAGCTCTTGATGATTTTCCAAGGCAGTTTCATGAGCTAACTTAAGAGTGTTTAGCTCTTTAGCTAGACGCTCAATCTCCTTCTTATCATCGTCATTCGTTTTGTCTTGATTAGCATGATTAATAGCAAGTTCATCATAGTTTTCATCACTAGAATTGTCAACAGGTAAAACATCATCACCTAGCAAATCATGTTCATCACTATTGAAATCAACATACTCGGGGTGTGATACCTTTGGGCCTTTAGCCATGAAGCATCTTCCACTTCCTTCATTTGGTGACACAAATATTGTCGGGTCTGGGGTTCCGGCAGACCCTTGAGGTTCAAACACTAGGGTGCGCGCGAAGGTTTTCTCCCTATCGATCCACGCCCTAGCTCTCTAAGATCTCGCAGACGAACATGACGAACTCTCAATATAGGAAGACACAAGATTTATACTGGTTCGGGCCACCATTGTGCTATAATACCCTACTCCAGTGTGGTGGTGGTGGATTGCCTCTTGGGCTAATGATGAATAGTACAAGAGGAAGAACAGCCTCCTGAGGTCGAGGTGTTCTTGTGTTTGGTGAGCTTGTGTGTGTGAGGATTAGAATCAGCTGCCAACTTGTGATGGTATCGATCCCATGCCCCTCATGGTGGCGGCTAGTTCTACTTATATAGGCCCTGGTCCTCTCCCCAAATATTGATCGGGAAGGGAGCCAACAATGGCCAATTCGAGAGGGGACAACTAGTACAAGCTATCCTGACAAAAGGTGGTCTTCGCCTGCAAAAGGCTCTAGTGATGATGCCTTCTTGGGCTCCATGATGACCTCTGACTTGCCGTCCTTCTGGTCCTGGTCTCGTTGCACCAATATGGAAACCTTGCTTGATGCCTCGGTACTCCGCGCCGGCGCTTTCCCCCTTAGCACCAAAGAGGAAACAAGGATGTTGCGCGCGCTGGCGCCCGCCCGGCACCCGCCTGGCCTCGATCGTCATGGCTCACGTCACGAGGGGCCTCGCGAGGTTTGCCTTACCTTGATCTCTCCGTCCCTCGTGAGCCTGCCTGGCGAGGCTGCTCTTAAGGAGGTCTTGTGTCATCCGCCCCGCGAGGCTTGGCCCCTTGCAAGGGTCTTGAATGTCTTGTTGATGAAGATGGGCCGTACGAACCTGCCAGCCTAGCCACGCCGTGGGCCAAAGGCTGGCAAGTCTGGGGAACCTCTTTCCCGGAATGCCGACAGTAGCCCCCGGGCCCAAGGCGCGCTCGGGCTTTGCTTTGAGGCAAAGCCAAAGGGTCAAGCGTGTACCGCCGCGGGCCCCAAAAGCCTACGGTCTCAGTTGAAGCGTGGCGGTTGATTGGACGTGGGCGTCTCCGCTTCCCGACGCCGCCTTTGAACCCGCCTGCCTATGCGGCCCTCGCAACCTACACAGTTATTCTTCCATTGTGCACGCCTTGCTCCCTCGGTCCTTCTGCTCCCTCGAGACTCTGCTCCGCCTCTCCAATCTGACCTGCACTCCGCCTGCTTCGCTAACATGGCGCCGAAACAAGCAGACAAGGGGAAGAAGCCTCTGACCCCGCCTGGTTTGCCTCCAGCCGCCGAGCCTGCAGTCGGCCGGTCCTTGGTGCTCATTGACGAGGCCATGGACAAGGTGCGCCCCATGCTTGCCACCAGTTTCAATGAGTAGGGGGAGACGGTGTCTTGGCCTGCCTCTCACGCTCGTATTGCTCGGGCGGTCATCGAGGTCCCAATCTTCATTGATGTCCTCTGGGCAGGCCTGATCCCCCTTCTCTGCCTTCTTCAACGCGGTGCTTGAGCATTACCAGACCCATGTGCTGCATCTCGACCCCCAATCCGTGAATCTCCTCGTTGTCTTCTCCTTCATGTGCGAATCCATGGTGGGCATTGCTCCCTCCGTGGCCCTTCTCCGCCACTTCTTCTTGCTGCATCTGACTGATCCCCAGCAAGCTCGGGGTGTGTGAGCTTCCAGGCCGTGGCTGCGATGGCTGGCACAGGGATCGACTTCGAGCTTTCTCCATCCACGCGTGATTTTCGGACACGGTGGGTATTCGTCGACACCGGTGTGCTCAGCCCTCTGCTCCAAGCCCGTCACTGCCCGCCATTCCCCACTCTGGCTGGGGCCATGAGAGGCTCGCGAGCCCCCATCTTGCCCCTGTATGGTTCAGGCTAAGGATGTTGAAGGACCGCGGCGTGACCGCGCCGATGGTGGTGAAGGAGTTCATCAAGTGTCGGGTCGCTCCGCTTCAGCGTTGTTCTCGCTCGATGTTGACCTTGCTCAACAGCCAGGACCACATGATGCTTCAGGAGTCTGGGCTCCCCCTTGGGGTGCGCCAAACTGTGCTCAAGGTACTGACACGTGTCTCTTTGCTGGACGACTTGCCTGGGAAGAACTGTCTACTGTACCAATGCAGGAACAAAGCCGAAATCGCTGCTGGCATGCCTTCCTTCGACGAGTGGGGGCTGTGTCCGGACGGCCTGGTGGGATAATGGGAGAACCCTGCCAGCGTGGTTCCCGTATTGGTTGCTGTTGCCGAGATCGTCGCGAATGTGGGCGCGGGGGACGAGTGCCACCAGAGGCTGGCGGCTCGAGCGCTGATGTGCAGACGCCGCCTGGGGCTCCTGAGGCGTCGTCCTCAGGATACCATGATCCTGGGTCGCCGGTAGCTGAGGCGATGCAGCACGCGGCTCTCGAGGCCTAAACTCCGGACGCCTCAGGAGGTCGTGGTGAGACGGCGCCCGGTTATTCTACGCAGCCAGGCATCCCTGAAGCTGACCTCTTGAGGACTTCCCCGACTACTCCCCGCACTGGCTGCCACGTTCAACTCTTCGGCCGGCTTTGCATGGACTTCGAGGAGCTCCGCAAGAGGAAAGGATCTCTGAGCGGCAGCGGTACCTTCGGGCCATTGCAGCGACGAAAGTACATTGCCGCTGACGAGTAAGTATCTTATCTTGGTGATCTTCCGTGTGCAGCCTTCCTTCCCTGACGATTGTCCCCTCAGGGCCCCTTCTGCCGAGGCCGTGAAGCCTCCTGAAGAGCAGCTCCCTCTCGTCCTGTCGCACTCGCCAAGCTCCAGTGCCGCAGGTTCGGGCGCCGCACATGGCGTGGGTTAGTCGTGGGAGTCGATCCGTCATCAAGGCGCCTCGAGCTCGGGCCTTCGTCGGCCTTTCTTCGCGGCCTTCCTCGGTGCGCAGCAGGCATGCCAAGGGCTCCTCTCCTGGTCGTGGTCAGCAGCAGGCTGTCCCCGTTCCCAGGGTCTTCTTCAAGCAGCGGGACCTGCTCAGTTTGGGCCCCTCGCGAGGGCCGGTCAGCGCCAGGGGCTGCGCCAGCCCCCAGCGCCCTACCGAGAGGAGGCGCTCCACACCGGGCATAGCCCACAACCCCTGTAGCAGAGGGCGAGATGGGCCGTGCACTTGAGTTCAAGCGCGCGCGGAGCGTCGTTCGCCACGAGATCTTCCAGGAGGCGATTGGCGCGATGGATCGATTTGGTGAAGAACTTGAGGGTGTCGACGCGCGCCTTGAGGCCGAGGGTCTTCGGTTGGCGGAGGAGCGGCACAAGATGAAGGTGGCCATCAACCTTGGGCGCCACCAGCGTGAGCTAGACAACGCGAAGGCCGAGGCCTCCCTTGCGGCCTCCCGTGAAGCTTGCTCCCGAGCTCTGGAGGAGGCTCGTGAAGCTGACCGCCATCGTGTGGCTGCGGAGAAGCACGTGTGGGAGCTCCACGCCTCGATTGCGTCCCTCGAGCAGCAAGTGGAGGCGCGCAAGGCCGCCCTCGCGGCACTAAGGGGCACACCTGCCGAGTAAGATGAGGTCCGGAAGCGCGAAGAGACGCTGGCTCTGGAAGCCGTGGAGCGCAGCCTCGATCTTGAGCAACAGAGACGAGGGAGCGTCAAGTTGCCCAAGCAGAGGATGCCGTCGGGGCTTGCGAGGCCCGAGTCCAGGAGGAAGTCGATCGCCGGCTAGCCGAGGTTCGCGCGAATCTTGAAGGTCAGCACACCTTGAAGCTGACGCTTGCGGGAACTGTGGCAGCAGGCAGGACCGCCGCTCTCCGGCCCAGGTGAGATGAGGCGGAGAGGTGCGAGGAGGCCACGACCGCTGCCCTGGTCACGGCGCAGGCGGACTTGGCCTCCGCCCACGCCGAGCTGCTTTCTCTTCAGAGGCGGGTTGACGACGTCGAGGCCGTCGCGCGGCAGAACAGGGAGGAAGTGCTTCAATAGCAGACGCTGGAGCGCGAGCACGCCCCGATGCTTCAGGGTCTCTGGAGCAAGGCTAATGCCGCCCTGGGCTTCATCTGTGACGAGAATGCACCACCTCCCCACTCAGATGACTACGCCAGTCACCTGACCATCTTCGCCAACATGGTGACTTGCCTGGAAGCCCGGTCTAACAGGGCTCGCCAGCTCGTGGAGTAGAGAAGTCGTAGTCTACTTGGGTGCGCGTTCTCCCGTGTCTTCAGCCACCTCCAGAACATTGACCTCGACTTCAATTTTGACGCAGCTATCACTCCCGTGCCGAAAGCCATCCGGGACGACTTGGCGTGGTGGGTTGAAGACCACGTGGATGCGCTAGTCGTGGCCTTCGCTTCTGACGATGACGGGGTTGTGGTTGCGATGGATGCAGGCGACATGGTTGATGACGGCGTCGTCGAAGCCGGCGAAGGCGGAGGCAATGCCAACGATGGTGACAGCGATGCCAGCGGTGCATCTGAAGATGACATGGGGGATGCGGTGAGCGACGTATCCGGCTGATTCCCTGTTTCCCTGTCATTTATCCTGTAAAAACATGGGCGTGGCCCTAGAAAACTGTAAGAGCATTTTGAGAGGGGGAGCCCCTCATGTAAACAATAGCAGCTTTTATCCTTTCATGCTAAATAGAGTTCGCATTTTTGTGACGTTTAGGAGGCCGGGACAAGGGTGTTGTTATGGTTTTATCATAGCTTTGGCAAGCCCAAACTGGCCCGAGGGATTGCAGGTTCTTGAGGAGCCCCATATGCATTTGTCGCCACGCCCGAGAGGGCCGTGTGACAAGAGAGCGGCCACCACGGCTCGAAACGCGTGCGGTTCATGTGCTTCATGATCAGCTCGGCTCGCGAGGGGCCCGCAAGGGGGAGCGACTGGTGTGAACTCCAAAATAAGGCAAGAATGAAACTGGAAGAAATAACTCGAATGAGAAAAGGCATCCCCCCGCGTGCGTCAAATGAAAACTTGACTTCAACTTAAATCCAAATCCAGAGGCAAGGTTACAGAAAAGTGATCCAAAGCAAATGGCCACGTCCGGCGCCTAGTCTAGTCTTCGACGTCTTCTCACTAGCGTGGAGCTAAGTGCTGCCACTAGGTGTGGGAGGGAGCCCCCGAGGCCCGAGGGCGGCTCTCCGGAGACTCCGGGGCGTGTACAGCCCCACTCATTATTACGTGAGAGTGTCACGGGCGGCGATCTTCATAGACACTGGGCCTTGCTTCATAGGAACCGGCCTTGCTTCATTTCGCCAGGTGAGGGCCCCGCCTTGCGCCACCCTCTACCACCGCTAGGACGACCGGAAGCCTGGACGGCCCAGCGATGGCAGAGGGGACGCCAGCGGTGCCCTCGGCGACCACGGGTCCTCTGTCGACGTAAAGGTCGGGGTCGCCACCCCAGACGAGGGCCTACCTCCGGGTGTTTCCTTGCACCCCGCGACTCGGGGAGGGGCCTTGCTCCTGCCCCCTTCCGCGCAGCCCCCAGCGGGTTTCTCCTGTCAGGGCAGGCATCGCCGTGCCGGAGCCACCGTTTGGCGTTGTAGCCTAGTTCATCCATGACTCATGATTAGCATAAGCTTGCTCTTGAGGGATTAGTGGTACCATGTATCTGTCATCGACGGCACGGTCAGCAGGGCTCTCCAGCGGCTCTTGGAAGGCTTCAGCTCCCAATGCCTCCTCCTCCCACAAGTCGGGGTCGCCCTCCGGCGTGTGCTCCTAGTCCATCATGCGGGGCACATAGGCTTCCGGGGCTGTCACCCCAAACACATCTCCGTAGTGCCCCATGCTCCACATCACCCGACCTAGCATGGCGTCCTGAGGGTGATAGTGCGACGCCTCGCTAGGGCCGTGGGGGCAACGCTCATGCCCATGCTCACCAGAGGCGGCGCGGGGGCAACGGGGCCCCTGGTGCTGCCGGCCGCCTAGTGATGGCGAAGCCCCCAGGCACTCCCGAGAGCACGCGGCCGTGGCCTGGCCCATCGTGAGGTGCAGTAGTGGCTCGGGATGGGACCAGGCAGCAGAAAGGCGGTGCTCCTGATGCCGCCGCATCCAGCAGCTCAGCGACACGTACCAGCAGTGCGTCGCATCTGCTCTCCATCAGCCGGCACCGCAGCAACTCCCGCGCCACCATGAGCACGGCCCACATGTTCGCTGCTCTCGCCGGGTGTGTGGCGCCATTGCTGCGGCGTGTCTTGCGGCCCTTGAAGTGGCTCGCGCTTGTCGTGCATTGGGGGTGGATGACGCCTGGCCGCGCAGCCCGCGCCCCGCAGCATTAGGCGGCGCTCGCGCCGCCTGGAGCGCGGGGTTGAGATCTTCATGGGCAAGTGGCACCGCCCAGGTTGGCCAGGCTACCCATTGGCCGGAGTCGGCCCTTGTGTCACCGGACATCGGGGCCACAGAGCGTCAACGGGTCGATTGGTGGGGAAGAGACTCCGGCGCACCACTACCTGGCGCGCCAAATGTCGGGTCTGGGGTTCCGGCAGACCCTTGAGGTTCGAACACTGGGGTGCGTGCGAAGGTTTTCTCCCTATCGATCCACGCCCTAGCTCTCTAAGATCTCGCAGACGAACATGATGAACTCTCAACACAGGAAGACATAAAATTTATACTGGTTCGGGCCACCGTTGTGGTGTAATACCCTACTCCAGTGTGGTGATGGTGGATTACCTCTTGGGCTAATGATGAACAGTACAAGAGGAAGAACAGCCTCCTGAGGTCGAGGTGTTCTTGTGTTTGGTGAGCTTGTGTGCGTGAGGATCGGAATCGGCTGTCGACTTGTGATGGTGTTGATCCCATGCCCCTCATGGTGGTGGCTAGTTCTACTTATATAGGACCTGGTCCTCTCCCCAAATATTGAGCGGGAAGGGAGCCAACAACGGCCAATTCGAGAGGGGACAACTAGTACAAGCTATCCTGAAAAAAGGTGGTCTTGGCCTGCAAAAGGCTCTGGTGATGACGCCGGCTTGGGCTCCATGGTGACCTCCGTCTTGCCGTCCTTCTGGTCCTGGTCTCGTTGCACCAATATGGAAACCTTTGCTTGATGCCTTGGTACTGCGCGCCTGCGCTTGCCCCCTTAGCACCAATGAGGAAACAAGGATGCTGCGCGCGCTGGCGCCCGCCTAGCCTCGATCGTCATGGCTCACGTCACGAGGGGCCTCGCGGGCTTTGCCTTGCCTTGATCTCTCCGCCCCTCCTGAGTCTGCCTGGCAAGGCCACTCTTGAGGAGGTCTTGCATCATTCGCCCCGCGAGGCTTGGCCCTTGCGAGGGTCTTGAATGTCTTGTTGATGAAGATGGGCCTTACAAACCTGCCAGCCCAGCCACGGCGTGGGCCACAAGCAGGCAAGTCTGGGGACCCCCGTTCGCAGAACACCGACAAATATGTCATAGGAGTTGGTTGACACAAGTGCTAGCCGGCAACACCTTCATCTTGAGTATATTCGGAGTCAGAGTGATAACTTCTCTCGGAGTGATAGTCGGAGTCGGAGCCGGATACCCATTCACCTACTTGAGCTTGATGTCTTCGTTTTGTGTGGCCCCTTTATGATTTGTCCTTCCTTTCCGAATCCTTGCTTCTCCGTGATGTTCTTCGTTCATAATGGTCATCTCTACTCCTTCTCTCTCTTGGTGGCGATTCTTCTCTCCTACTCCTTCTTTTGGGAGAACCTTCTCTTCTTTTGTAGGGAGCCGTACACTCATTGGAGTAGTGTCCGGGTCTTCCACAATTGTAGCAATTACGTTCACAACTTGAAGATCTTTTGTCTTGGAACTTCTTTCCTTGCTTCTACTCTTGTAGAACTTGTTGAAGTTCTTCACCATTAGGCTCAATTCTTCATTGAAGTTCTGTTTCTCACTTGATGATGTGGGAGCATCACATGAGTCTTTGTAAGCACCACTTGACTTGTTGTGAAGCTCTTCCTTATCCTTGAGTGACATCTCATGAGCAACAATCCTTCCGATGATTTCCATTGGCTTGAGATCTTTGTAGTTGGGCATCATTTGGATCAACGTGCACATGGTATCATATTTTTCGTCCAAGGCTCTTAGGATCTTCTTGAGGATGAATCCATCGGTCATCTCTTCACTTCCTAAGCCATCAATCTCATTTGTGATGAGAGCAAGCCTAGAGTACATTTCAGCGACACCTTCACCATCCTTCATTTTGAACTTGTCAAGTTGACTTTGAAGCACATCTAATTTGGATTCCTTGACGAAGCCGGTACCTTTGTGCATATCAATCAAAGTATCCCAAATTTCCTTTGCATTTCTCAAGACGGCTCATTTTGTTGAATTCTTCGGGGCACAATCCGTTGAAGAGAATATCACAAGCTTGAGCATTGTATTGCAGCATCTTCAACTCTTCCGCGCTATCCTCACGGTTCGGTTCCCTCCCATCAAAGAATTCATCTTGCAAGCCAATACACACAATAGCCCAAACGGCGGGGTTATGTACAAGAATATGCGTTTTCATCTTATGCTTCCAACTAGCAAAATTAGTACCATCAAAATAAGTACCTCTACAGAGGTAATTTCCCTCACTAGACGCCATAATCTCCTAGGTTGTGAAACCAAGGCTATGATCACCAAAGCTATGGAAATCAAGGCAAATGGAGACCAAAGCTCTGACACCACTTGTAGGATCGAAAGTATGTCTAGAGGGGGGTGATTAGACTACTTAACCAAATAAAAATCTAGCATTTTCCCAATTTTAATTCTTGGCAGATTTTAGCAACTTAGCACAAGTCCACGGAGGGCTCCACCCAAGAAGGGTCCACAAAGAAGCAACCTTGTCTATCCCACCATGGCCATCGCCTATGAAGGACTTGCCTCACTAGGGTAGATCTTCACGAAGTAGGCGATCTCATTGCCCGTACAAACTCCTTGTTTCAACTCCACAATCTTGACGGAGGCTCCCAAGTGACACCTGACCAATCTAGGACACACCACTCTCCAAGAGGTATCAAATGGTGTGTTGATGATGAACTCCTTGCTCTTGTGCTTCAAATGATAGTCTCCGCAACACTCAACTCTCTCTCATAGGATAGGGTTTGAGTGGAAAGCAGCTTGGCGAAGGCTAGAGATCAAGATTTATGTGGTTGGAATGAAGTATCTTGACCTCAACACAAGTGTAGGTGGTTCTCTCTCAGAAAATGTATGTTGGAAGTGTAGGAAAGTTCTGATGGCTCTCTCCACGAATGAAGAGTGGGTGGAGGGGTATATATAGCCTCCACACAAAATCTAACTATTACAGACAAATCACCAAACTCGGTGGGACCAAATCATACAACTCTGTCAGACCGATTTAGTTCATAATGTGACCGTTAGGGTTTTCGGTGGGACCGACGTGTCAACTCGGTGGGAACGATATCATTAGGGTTAGGGCATAACATAATCTCGGTGAGACTGATTACACAAACTCAGTGAGACCGATTTTGGTAATAGACTAACCAGAGAGTTGGTCAGGCAATCTTGGTGGGACCGATTCGCTCTCTCGGTAGAACCAAAACGTTACCAAAGGGAAATAGAGAGATTACAATCCCATCTCAGTGAGACCGAGATCCCTATCAGTGGGACCGAAAAGACTAGGGTTTGTGGCAGCGGCTATGTCAAGTGAGCTCGATGGCGCTGGATAGATCAAATCGGTGGGGCTGAGTTTGACTTTTGGTTTGGGATATATTTGGATACGAGAAAGTGGTCGAGGGTTGTGGAGCATATCACTAAGCACTTTGAGCAAGAACCTCATTAAGCAACACCTCATCCCCTCTTAATAGTAATGACTTTTCCTATGTACTCAATGCGATCTTGGATCACTAAAAATGAAATGTAGAGTCTTGTGGTTTGAGCTTGAGCCAATTCTTTTGTCCTTATCATTTTGAGGGGTCCACTTTCTAATCCATGCCATGCCAATTACTGAGCTTTTCCTTTCATCTTCAAGTAGCATTAGCTCAATGAGCTATATGTTGTTAGGAATTACCAAAGCCACCCGGGGATAGTTGCACTTTCAATCGGTTTGACAAGCTATTATGCAAGCACTCGGCACTAGGTAATGTCTTAATTTTGTGCAAACATAATATAAACAAAGGCATAATTTTTCAATAAATGTGTACCTTGTCTCAGCGTCCAATAAACGTCGGCTCAAATAAGTAATAACATGTTCCTTTCCTTCGGTCTCTTGAGTCAAAACAGAACCAATAACACGTTCTTCCGCTGCAATATAAAGCCTAAAGGGCTCTTTATGTTTCGGATCTTTTAACACAGGAGGAATGCACAAATAATCTTTCATCATATCAAAGGGTTTGCCCCCCAAGTAAAATTAGTTTCCATTCTTTAACCGAGTGGGAGTGAATGTGTCAACCTTCCCTGACAAGTTGGCTTTGAATCTTCTCAAATAGATGACTTTGCCAAGCAATTTGTGCATATCTCTCTTGCATGTTGGAGCCTCCAACTTTTGTATAGCTTCTATATTTTTTGGATCAATTTCTATGCCATCTTGATGAATAATGAAATCCAAAAACTTTCCAGCCGATACACCGAAAGCACACTTCAAAGGATTCATCTTTAGTCCATATTTTTTCATTCTCTCAAAAGGTAAGCGCAAATCGGCTAGATGAGATTCAAAAGCATCTGATTTGACAACAATATCATCCATATAAACCTCAAGTATAACACCAAGTAAATCATGAAAAATTAAATTCATAGCCCTTTTATATGTGGCACCGGCATTTTTTAATCCAAAGGTCATCACTGTCCACTCAAATAAACCAAGGAAACCGGGACACCGAAAAGCCGTTTTGGACATGTCCTCTTCGGCCATGAAAATATGGTTATACCCCGCATTACCATCAAGAAAGCTAATGACCAGATGTCCAGAAACATCATTAATAAGCATATCGGCTATAGGCATGGGATACTCATCTTTGGGTGTAGCTCTATTCAAATCTCTAAAATCTATGCACACCCTCAACTTGCCGAAGCCTTTATTCTACACTAGTACAATGTTAGAAAGCCACTCGGCATACCTGCAAGGTCTAATAAAATTATCTTTAAGAAAACGACTGATCTCTTCCTTGACCCGGTCATATGTTTTTCGATTAAACATTCTGGACGGTTGCTTGTATGGTCTAAAACCGGCCTTTATAGGTAACCGATGCTCCACTAGCTCTCGGCTTAAACCTGGCATCTCATGATGTTCCCATGCAAAGCAACAAATATATTCTTTGAACATCTCGATCAACTTAACTTTTTGATCGACTCTTAAATTTTTGTTTACAAATGTCGGCCTAGGAATTGAACCATCTCTTATATCTATCTCTTCTAATGGATCGGCCGATGTAAAACCTTGTCCTAATTTATCCATATCATCTAACTCTTATATGGACTCATACATATCGTTCTCATTGGACCGATATTCTACAAGACGCTTCTATTACCACTCTGAGTTAGGATCCATTTAAATACATCATAACTTGGAGCCGATTACCACCTACCAGCTTCAAAGAAACTGGCACGAAAACACTTTTTGTAGCGCTAAGAAAATAAAATTCTGATAAGTCGCGCCCTGTCAAGAAAGTAGCATTGGGATGTTGCCAATCCACAGATGCATTGACCAAAGCAACACAAGCCGAATTATCCACATGAACGACTTCCACTTCATCATTAATGCACTGAATTAAAAACCGGTGCATAGTAGATGGCTTGCATTGGTTTGCATGAACCAAATCGGGGCCTAATATCACATTGTAGTTACCTTGCACCTCGATGACAAAGAATGCAGTAGCCACCGTTTTTCTTCCCACCGTAAGCTCCACATGCATCACACCTTTGGCTTTAGTTTTCTCTTTGCCTTCAAATCCATTAAGCACCACGTTGGTCTTTATTAACTCTTCATCACGTATCCCCAATTTTTTGAAGACTGAATATGGCATAAGATTCACCACAGCACCACCACCGACAAGCATTCTAGCAACCGGCGATCCATTAATATGAGCTTTAAGGAACAATGGCTTCAAGTGCATCACCTATTCTTTTGGCTTCCTGAATATAGCATTTTTAGGACCAAAATCTAGCTAAGCTACTTCCCCTTCTTCATCTATAACACAAAATTCAGCGGGTAAGTAATACACCATATTAATATCCATGCCTTCATGAACCGGTGTAGACTAATAATCAAGCATTTCATCTCCTTCCTCAAACATGTCCACCGACTCTGAAATATCACCAAGGAAAGAGGAAGTAATAGGCGAATTGGATGATGTAATAGTAGCCACATCGTCCTCCGTTGGTGGTGTAGGTGTTGCTATGATCAATGCAGAAGCTGCTACATTTTCCTTTTGCTTAGGCCTCCACACTTGTTTTTGTGCCATGGTCAGACTGGAGGGACACCACTTAGGCTGAGTATATTTTGGATCCCTCATCTTGGCCTTGCTTGTACTAGCTTCATAATCATTAGCCATGGGACCTTGCTGGAAAGCAGCCACACCCTTATTAGAATTAGCCGGATTATCAACAATAATCGTCTCTTTGGTTGTTAACTCTTTAGTGCCTACCATAATAGTTTCAGCACTAGTACTCTTCTCCGTTTGATTGCTAGGCTCTGAAATTTCAACACTTAGTGACTTAGCATGCCACACTTGCCTACTGAACCTTTTTTGATTATCTTGCATTGGTCGATTAACACCATTGTTCAAATGACCTTGTGTGGTATAAGAAAGCCTCTCATGAACAGGCCTCCTTGGTTTTGCCAACCCGAATGAAACACATAAGGGGCCATTGGGGGCTGCCGCCACCCTCCATTGAAGTGTCCCATATAGTATGGCGCATAGGGGGGTCGCGCGATCCATGGTCTCGGTGCCCATGACCCATATTGCCTTGCATGATACTCACATTCTTCCCGAGGAGGTGACCTTGAGCGCTTCAAATTTTATGACCGGTTAGAGCTAGAACCGGCCGCTTGATTAGCATATTTGGGTAGCAACATATCAAAAGTTGGCTTGATTCTCTTGTGCCGCACTTTAGCTTCATTCGTCTTCCACTTGCCAACCTCTGGACTCTTGGGCTTAACAAATTTGACAAGAGTGCTCTCTTGCACTTGTGGTTGCCCCCCGAGTGTCCTTGATGGTGATTTTGATTACCTCCTTGCCACTAGGTTGCTTGTCAAGCACAACTTGTCTTCCCAAGACCTTGTCGATCTCCTTATTTTTCCTGGGCTCACCAATGACAATATTATTTTTATTAGCTGATTTGGCTACGTTGTGCCGAATTAACATCTTCTTCCCCTCCAAGTCCATGGTGTTCATTGGGAAAGGCAGCTTATTAACTTGCATCTCAGAAAAATTCAATCATTCGTCATTAATGGCCGATTGTATCTGTCCTCGAAAAACATTACAATCATTAGTAGCATGAGAAAAATAATTATGATACTTGCAATAAGCACGCCGTTTCAGCTCTTCAAATGGCGGTAAAGTATGAGATATTCTAATAATCTTGGCATGCAACAAAGCATCAAATATTTTATCACACTTAGCAATGTTAAAAGGAAATTTCATCTCTTCATCATGATTCCTAAGAATCGGCTTTAAATCATTGCAAATAAATGGTTTGGCCTTAGATGGCCAAACAACTTCAGCAACATAAATATCACCCTCATCGTCCGAGTGGTCACTATCATACTCAACCATATTCATTTTAGGACAATCAGTTTTATATCCATGCACCTCTTTAAGATCTTTGCTTCGACTTTCTTGAGCCAAAGCCCTTTGCAATACTTGGTTGGTATTTCAAAACTCATACCCTTCTAACTTTTTTCTATTGTGAGTTCTCAAACCACTAACCACAAGCTCATCCAAAGATCGCTCGGTTATCACCAAACTATGGCACTAATTTTTCGTATCTCTAAATCTTTTGACATAATCGGAGACCGATTTTGTTGGGGAAGATAGAATGCAATTTCAAAAAAAAATCCTATGATCACCCAAGATCTATCTAGGAGATGCATAGCAACGAGAGGGGGAGAGTGTGTGTACGTACCCTCGTAGACCGAATGCAGAAGCGTTAGGTTAACGCGGTTGATGTAGTCGAACGTCTTCACGGTCCAATCGTTCTAGTACCGAATGTACGGCACCTCCGAGTTCGGCAAACATTTAGCTTGATGAAATCCCTCGAACTCTTGATCTAGCAGAGGGTCGAGGGAGAGTTTCGTTAGCACAACGGCATGGTGACGGTCATGGTGATGTGATCTGCGCAGGGCTTCGCCTAAGCACTACGACGCTATGACTGGAGGAGTAAACTATGGAGGGGGCACCACACACGGCTAAGAGAACAATTGATGTGCCATGAGGTGCCCTCCTACCCCCGTATATAAAGGAGGGGAGGAGGAGGCCCGCCACCAAGGGGTGCACCATGGGGGGGAATCCTACTAGGACTCAACTCCTAGTAGGATTCGCTCGCCCCCCTTTTTCCTTTCTCATCGGAGGGTAAAGGAAGGAGAGGGAGAGGGATACGGAAAGGGGGGCGCCGCCCCCTCCCCTAGTCCAATTCAGACTCCCATCGGGGGGGCATGCGGCCACCCCTTATGGGCTCCGCTCTCTCTCCATTAAGGCCCATGTAGGCCCAATAATTCCCGGGGGGGTTCCGGTAACCCCTCGGTACTCTGAAATATACCAGAACCTTTCCGAAACCATTCCGGTGTCCGAATATCATCGTCCAATATATCAATCTTTACCTCTCGACCATTTTGAGACTCCTCGTCATGTCCGTGATCTCATCCGGGACTCCGACCAAACTTCGGTCACCAAACACATAACTCATAATACAAATCGTCATTGAACATTAAGCGTGTGGACCCTACGGGTTCGAGAACTATGTAGACATGACCGAGACACTTCTCCGGTCAATAACCAATAGCGGAACCTGGATGCTCATATTGGTTCCTACATATTCTACGAAGATCTTTTATTGGTCAAACCGCGATAACACGATACATTATTCCCTTTGTCATCGGTATGTTACTTGCCCGAGATTCGATAGTCAACGGGTCTGGAACATTCCGATCCTTATGTAGTTCGCAAATATCTATGTCTCCCTCCTTGACTTGATCGCGTATTAAATTGAAGCGTCTCATGACGTGTTTGGTTCTCTTGTGAAATCTGGATTCCTTTGCTAAGGCAATTGCTCAAGTATTTTCACAAAAGATTTTCATTGGACCCAATGCACTAGGTATTACACCTAGATTGGACATGAACTCCTTCATCCAGACTCCTTCATTTGCTTCCACCGAAGCAGCTATGCTCTCCGCTTCACACGTAGATCCCGCCACGATGCTCTTCTTGGAACTGCACCAACTTACAGCTCCACCATTCAATATAAATACGTATCCAGTTTGCGACTTTGAGTCATCCAGGTCAGTGTCAAAGCTTGCATCAACGTAACCATTTACGACAAGCTCTTTGTCACCTCCATAAATGACAAACATATCGTTAGTACTTTTTAGGTATTTCAAGATGTTCTTTACCATTGTCCAGTTATCCACTCCTGGATTACTTTGGTACTTCCCTGCTAAACTTATAGCAAGGCACACATCAGGTCTGGTACACAGCATTGCATACATTATAGAACCTATGGCTGAAGCATACGGAATGACTTCCATTTTATCTATATCTTCTGCAGTGGTCGGGCATTGAGCCTGACTCAACTTCACACCTTGTAACACAGGCTTCACCTAGGTATTTCTTGAAAAAATCTTATTCAAGTATCCTTTTACGCTATGCAAAAATTATGTATTATTTCCAATCAACAATATGTCATCCACGTATAATATTAGAAATTCTACAGAGCTCCCACTCACTTGTAAATACAGGTTCTCCAAAAGTCTGTATAAAACCATATGCTTTGATCACACTATCAAAGCGTACATTCCAACTCCGAGAGGCTTGCACTAGTACATAAATGGATCGCTGGAGCTTGCACACTTTGTTAGCACCTTTAGGATCGACAAAACCTTCTGGTTTCATCATATACAACTTTTATTTAGGAAATCCATTAATGAATGTAGTTTTGACATCCATTTGGCAAATTTCATAATCATAAAATTCTACAATTGCTAACATGATTCGGACAGACTTAAGCATCTCTACGGGTGAGAAGGTCTCATCATAGTCAACTCCTTGAACTTGTCGAAAACCTTTTGCAATAAGTCGAGCTTTGTAGACAGTAACATTACCATCAGCGCCAGTCTTCTTCTTGAAGATCTATTTATTCTCTATGGCTTGCCGATCATCGGGCAAGTCAACCAAAATCCATACTTTGTTCTCCTACATGGATCCCAACTCAGATTTCATGGTCTCAAGCCATTTCGCGGAATTTGGGCTCATCATCGCTTCCTCATAGGTAGGTTCATCATGGTCTAGTAACATGATTTCCAGGACAGGATTACCATACTACTTTGGTGCGGAACGTACTCTGGTTGACCTATGAGGTTCGGTAGTAACTTGATCTGAAGTTTCATGATCATCATGATTATCTTCCTCACTAATTGGTGTAGGAATCACTGCAACTGATTTCTATGATCAACTACTTTCCAATTCAGGAGAAGGTACTATTACCTCATCAAGTTCTACTTTCCTCCCACTCACTTCTTTCGAGAGAAACTCCTTCTCTAGAAAGGATCCATTCTTAGCAACGAATATCTTGCCTTCGGATCTGTGATAGAAAGTGTACCCAACAGTTTCCTTTGGGTATCCTATGAATATGCATTTCTCCGAGTTGGGTTCGAGCTTATCAGGTTGAAGTTTTCTAACATAAGCATCGCAGGCCCAAACTTTAAGAAACGGCAGCTTAGGTTTTTTGCCAAACCATAGTTCATATGGTGTCATCTCAACGGATTTAGATGGTGCCCTATTTAACTTGAATGCAGCCGTCTCTAAAGCATAACCCCATAATGATAATGGTCAATCGGTAAGAGACATCATAGATTGCACCATATCTAATAAAGTATGGTTACGACATTTAGACACACCATTACGCCGTGGTGTTCCAGGTGGCATGAGTTGCGAAACTATTCCACATTGTTTCAAATGAAGACCAAACTCATAACTCAAATATTCACCTCCGCGATCAGATCATAGAAACTTTATTTTCTTGTTACAATGATTTTCCACTTCACTCTAAAATTCTTTGAACTTTTCAAATGTTTCAGACTTATGTTTCATTAAGTAGATATACCCATATCTGCTCAAATCATCTGTGAAGGTCAGAAAATAACAATACCCGTAGCGAGCCTCAACGCTCATCGGACTACATACATCATTATGTGTTATTTCCAATAAGTCAGTGGCTCGCTCCATTGTTCCGGAGAACAGAGTCTTAGTCATCTTGCCCATGAGGCATGGTTCGAAAGCATCAAGCGATTCATAATCAAATGATTCCAAAAGCCCATAAACATGGAGTTTCTTCATGCGCTTTACACCAATATGACCTAAACGGGAGTGCCAAAAATAAGTTGCACTATCATTATTAACTTTGCAACTTTTGGCTTCCATATTATGAATATGTGTATCACTATGATCGAGATTCAACAAAAATAGACCACTCATCAAGGGTGCATGGCCATAAAAGATATTACTCATGTAAATAGAACAACCATTATTCTCTTATTTAGATGAATAACCGTCTCGCATCAAACAAGATCCATATATAATGTTCATGATCAACGCTGGCACCAAATAACAATTATTCAGGTCTAAAATTAATCCCGAAGGTAGATGTAGAGGTAGCGGGCCGACGGCGATCACATCGACCTTGGAACCATTTTTGACGCGCATCGTCACCTCGTCCTTAGCCAATCTTCGTTTAATCCGTAGCCCCTATTTCGAGCTGCAAATATGAGCAACAGAACCAATATAAAATACCCAGGCGCTACTACAAGCATTAGTAAGGAACACATCAATAACATGTATATCAAATATACCTTTCACTTTGCCATCCTTCTTATCCGCCAAATACTTGCACTACAAGAATACTGTTAATGCATGACGGATTTGATCCGTCATCGACCTGTGCAAAACTGTCATGAAAGGGTATGTGTGACAGATTTAAATTCTTTCATGTATATCGCGTCATAATTTGACCGCTGCACGTTCCTTGACGGATCATCCAAAACCGTCATGGACCATGACGGTTCTTGACCGTCATGGGTGGCACTTAACTAACTATGCTCACAACGGCATCAACTTGTGTGCCACATCAGCATCTGACATGGATCCGACGTGGCAGCCCATGTCATAATCGGCCCAACAAGAATCTAGCTCGCTAAATTTTAGCTCCATGCAAGACTAACACACATGTCGTAATCAGCCCAATTTGAATTTTGGCCCATTAAATTTTAGAACTGGTCGAGTGGTTTTCAATCTCAATGATAGCCCATCTTATTTCTCTTGTTCTATAGAAATTCTAATCCAGAGACACTATAATTTTTTCAAAAAATGTATGATCATGCCATTACATAAAAGGAAAAAAATATAAACATAACAAAAAATAGTTACACAAAAAACTTGAAATTATGGATATTTCTGGACAACACATCGGTCAAATACTAGAAAAACAAATTACATAAAAAATACTAGAAAAACAAAAGAAACTAAAAACTACAAACACCCTTCATTAATTCTACAGCCACCGCCATGATACAAAAAGGGAAAAACTCTGCAGCCACCACCACTGCTGAGCTCAGCGCTCGCCGGACGACCATCGGGGGTCATTCTCGTGCTTTTCTGGACGCAGATCCGGCCATCCCCGCTGGCGTCATTGGAGAGAACCTTATCCACCAATATCTTGCCTCGATTCATGCTCGACATTGCCCGTGCATCGACAAAACTTAAGACAACCTCAAAAAATCAAAAGCAGAGAGGAAAGGGGACCTGGTGGGGTGAGCGGCTCAAATCCCGTCGCGGTCAACGGAGAAGCCGATGATGAGGACAGTGTAGGCGACGGATGCAGGGCCCGAAGAGGAGGTAGCGCCCCAGCACAGCGCAACCCTTGGCGACATGGCCCGGTAGCGGATCTGTGCAGCCCCCGTGGTTCAGCACTCCAACGACAGGGGTAGCCCGCTCCCTGTAGTGACATGGCGACGACCTGCGTCAACGAGACCTTAGGGGCTGGATCTGGCAGGTGGGGAAAGAAAGGGGCAGGGGAGGCTAGAGGTGAGGAAAGGGGATGTTGGTGGTTGCAGTAAGGGTGTAGGAAGGTAGGACGGCTATGGCCGCGCGTGATCCGCCCACGGTTGTCGTGGACTCACGGATCTCAGCATGATTTGGCTGGACAAGAGGAGACTGCGGCGGCGCGGTGGGAGTGTAGGGGGCGCTGCCGGTTGATGGGTAGGTGGGGACGGCGGGGAGGCGTCGGAACAGGAGGATGGGAGGATATGGGTACGGCGGGCTGGAGACATGAGAGGAGGGATGTGGGGTGGTGCAGCTGGGGGACGCGCTGGTGCAGCAGCGGAGATTTGGATCACGGGAATCGGAGAGGATTTCGCTGTAGAAGAAAAGGCAGCGGCTCGTGGGTGGGCTGAAGAACATACGAGAAAGAGGGGAAGGCTTGCTTGCCGTCAGATCTCACAGCAGCGGACGGTTTAGATCTGCGATCCGTGGGATGGTTTGCTCAACCAATCACAGCGCGAGTTGTTCCTCACATTGGATCGCCACTTCGGTAGGAGCAGTCCGTTTCCTTGAAAAAAAGAATAGTAGCAAGGTGTGACAGTTTGGACATCGTTTAACAAGACCTCCAACTATAACTCGTTCCATGAGTTTCTCCTCGTCCACCATGATAGTATAGACAAGAGGTTAAACATATATTCTGTTGATTTCTATATACGTGAAACTAAAAATTATAATCATATTTTATTGAGTAAACTAAAATTAATTTTTGGAGTCACATATTCTATATATAGTTGTTGTGCATGATTGCAAAGTTTTGTGTCTGCAGTCTGTCACACCATGATTTCTTAACCAATTGGTATTGGAGTATTCAAGTAGGTCCGATTTACACGGTCCGATCCAAGGCGCACATTTTTTTTACTAAAACATCCACTGTAGGTGTATTACCAAAGGTAAGCATCCAAATGCTCCTTTAGTTAGTCCCGGTTGAATTTCCTTTTACTAAAATTTATAATATATTGTCTCTAGCGGAAAAACAAAGGCCATATGGGCTTCAAAGAGTTCTGGGTACATTCGCATCTTGGTGATCGATGACGATTTCCGTGACGGATTAAAGAAAGCCATCATCGACTGTGACAGATTTTTAGAATGTCACCTGAAATCCGTCATGGATTAACAGGTTTCTTGTAGTGTTGGGGCAGTTCCGCTTCCAGTGACTAGTCCCTTTGCAGTAGAAGCACTCAGTTTCATGCTTAGGTCCAGACTTGGGCTTCTTCCCGGGAGTAGCAACTTGCTTGCTATTCTTCTTGAAGTATCCCTTCTTCGCTTTGCTCTTTTTCTTCAAACTAGTGGTCTTGTTAACCATCAACACTTGATGCTCCTTCTTGATTTCTACCTCCGCAGCCTTTAGCATCGGGAAGAGCTCGGGAATTGTCTTTTCCATCCCTTGCATGTTATAGTTCATCACGAAGCCTTTATAGCTTGGTGGAAATGATTGAAGAACTCTGTCAATGACACTATCATTAGGAAGATTACCTCCCAGTTGAGCCAAGTGGTTATGGTACCCAGACATTCTGAGTATGTGTTCACTGACAAAATTATTCTCCTCCATCTTACGTCTATAGAACTTCTTAGAGACTTCATATCTCTCAACTCGGGCATTTGCTTGAAATATTAACTTCAACTCATGGAACATCTCATATGCTCCATGATGTTCAAAACATCTTTGATGTCTCGATTCTAAGCCGTAAAGCATGGCACACTGAACTATCGAGTAATCATCAGCTTTAGTCTACAAGACGTTCATAACGTCCGGAGTTGCTCCTGCAGCAGGTGTTCCACCTAGTGGTGCTTCGAGGATGTAATTCTTCAAAGCAGCAATGAGGATAATCCTCAAGTTACAGACCCAGTCTGTGTAGTTGCTACCATCATCTTTCAACTTAGATTTCTCTAGGAACACATTAAAATTCAAGGGAATGGTAGAACGGGCCATTGATCCTCGACAACATAGATTTGCAAAAACTATCATGACTAAGTTAATGATAAATTTAAGTTCAATTAATCATATTAATAAGAAATCCCACTTAGAGATGATCACGTGATCCATATAAACTAAACCATGTCCGATCATCATGTGAGATGGAGTAGTTTTCAATGGTGAACATATCTACGTTAATCATATCTACTATATGATTCACATTCAACCTTTCGGTGTCAGTGTTCCGAGGCCATATCTGCATATGTTAGGCTCATCAAGTTTAACCCGAGTATTCTGCACGTGCAAACTGTCTTACACCCGTTGTATGTGAATGTAGAGCATACCACATCCGATCATCACGTGGTGTCTTGGCACGACGAACTGTAGCAATGGTGCATACTCACGAAGAACACTTATACCTTCGAATTTAGTGAGGGATCATCTTATGATTCTACCGCCGAACTAAGCAAAGTAAGATGCATAAAATATAAACATCACATGCAATCAAAATATGTGACATGATATGACCATCATCATCTTGTGCCTTTGATCTCCATCTCCAAAGCACCGTCATGATCTCCATCATCACCGGCTTGACACCTTGATCTCCATCATAGCGTCATTGTCGTCTCGCCAACTATTGTTTCTATAACTATCGCTACCGCATAGTGGTAAAGTAAAGCAATTACATGGCGATTGCATTTCATGCAATAAAGCGACAACCATAAGGCTCCTCCCAGTTGCCGATAACTTCTACAAAACATGACCATATCATACAACAATGTATATCAAATCATGTCTTGACCATATCACATCACAACATGCCCTGCAAAAACAAGTTAGATGCCCTCTACTTTGTTGTTGCAAGTTTTACGTGGCTGCTACGGGCTTCTATCAAGAACCGTTCTTACCTACGCATCAAAACCACAACGATTTTTTGTCAATTATGTTGTTTTAACCTTCAACAAGGACCTACTGTAGTCAAATTGGATTCAACTAAAGTTCGAGAAACAGACACCCATCAGCCACCTATATGCAAAAATAGTAGCATCTCTGTCGGTGGAACCGGTGTGATGAAGGTGGTCATGTAAGGTTGGTTCGGGATGCTTCATCCAACAATACCTTCGAATTGAAATGAGACGTTGGTGGTAAGCAGTATGACTATTATCGCCCACAACTCTTCGTGTTCTACTCGTGCATATCATCTAAGCATAGACCTAGCTCGGATGCCACTGTTGGGGAACGTAGCATGCTATTTCAAAATATTTCCTATGATCATGCAAGACCTATCTAGGAGATTCATAGCACGAGAGGGGGAGAGTGTGTCTACATACCCTCATGGACCAAAAGCGGAAGCGTTAGGTTAACACGGTTGATGTAGTCGAACGTCTTCACGATCCAACCGATCTAGTATCGAACGTACGACACCTCCGATTTCAGCACACGTTCAGCTCGATGATGTCCCATGAACTCGTGATCCAGCAAAGGATCGAGGGAGAGTTTTGTCAGCACGACGGCATGGTGACGGTGATGGTGATGTGATCCGTGCAGGGCTTCACCTAAGAACTATGACGCTATAACCGGACAAGTAGACTGTGGAGGGGGCACCGCACATGGCTAAGAGAACAATTGATGTGCCATGAGGTGCCCCTGCCCCTGTATATAAAGGAGGGGAGGAGGAGGCCGGCCACCAAGGGACACTCCATGGGGCGGAGTCCTACTGGGACTCCACTCTTAGGAGGATTCGCCCCCCCTTTTCCTTTCTCATCGGAGGGGAAAAGGAAGCAGAGGGAGAGGGAAAGGGGGACGCTGCCCCCTCCTCTAGTCCAATTCGGACTCCCATGGGAGGGCACCCCTTGCGGGCTCCCCTCTCTCTCCATTATGGCCCACGTAGGCCCAATAATTCCCCAAGGGGTTCCGGTAACCCCTCGGTACACTGAAATATACCCAAACCTTTCCGAAACCATTCCGATGTCCGAATATCATCGTACAAAATATCAATCTTTACCTCTCGACCATTTCAAGACTCCTCGTCATATCCATGATCTCATTCGGGACTCCGAACAAACTGCGGTCACCAAACACATAACTCATAATACAAATCGTCACAAACGTTAAGCGTGCGGACCCTACGGGTTCGAGAACTATGTAGACATGACCGAGACACATGTCCGATCAATAACCAATAGCAGAACCTAGATGCTCATGTTGGTTCCTACATATTCTACAAAGATCTTTTATTGGTCAAACCACGATAGCGCCATACGTTATTCCCTTTGTCATCGGTATGTTACTTGCCCGAGATTCGATCATCGGTATGCTCATACCTAGTTCAATCTCGTTACCGACAAGTCTCTGTACTTGTTCTGTAATGCATCATCCCGCAACTAAATCCTTAGTCACATTTCTTGCAAGGATTATCATGATGTGCATTACCGAGAGGGCCCAGAGATAGCTCTCCGATACTCGGAGTGACAAATCCTAATCTTGATCTATGCTGTCACACCCTAGCTAGTCATGCATTAGAGTGTTGCATCATGTTTACTCTTTCATCAGAAACTTGAAATGGGGATGACAGAACCCCCAGTCCCCTCTGAAACCAACTAGGGTTACTAAAATAATTTTTCAATGAACCTGAAATGCCCTTCTAAAATGCCCATCATTTTTGTCTTGGTTCAGAACCTCTGCCAAAAGTGGTGCACATTTTCCTAGGCCATCCTAGGGTTTTTGAATTAAATCATAAATATTTGAATTTGGGCATTTAAAATAATATAAAATATTTAAATGCTCAAATATCTCCAAACTAAAATGTTTCATGTTGGAAATAATCCAACTATGGGCCAGGAATAGTTTGGTGATTTTTGAAGTTGCCTAGGTATTTTATTAAATTCAACAAAGTTGCAGATATATATTTAATAAAACAGAAACAGAAAAAAAGGGGAAAAACTTACCTGGCGCCACCGCAGGCCCACCAGCCAGCCCACCTGGCCGGCCCAGCCCGGCCACCGCTCCAGCGAGCTGCTTGGCTTGCCAGGCAGGCACCCAAGGTGCTCGGCGGCGGCACCGCAGCTCGCCACGCAGCTGCACGCCGCCCGGCCTCCCCCTCTCGCCGCCCTGATGGCCTGGACGAGCTCCACGTCGCGCCCCGACCCTCCTGGACACCTCCATTCGCCCCCAGTTCCTCTCCCTCGCGCTCCCACGCCATGGCCGACGCCACCGTCGCCGCACCACCACCGTAGCCGTGCTCCCCGTCGTCTCCACGCCGCGCCACCCTGTCCAGAAGCTCCGCCGTCCTCTACTCCTTCGAGCTAGCCGAGCCCCGAGCGCTCGCGTGCCTCGAAGCCGCCGCACCAACCTCGCCCGAACCGCCATCGCCGGAGATCCCCTTCGCCGTCGCCGCCGCAGCAGCTCGTCCGACCACGCCGTCCTTTCCATCAAGACCACAGTGAGCTGGGCTAACTTCCCCTTCCTCTCTTTCTCTCTCTCGAGCACCACAGCGAGCGCACCAAGCTCACCTGCACGCGCCGTCGCGGACCTCGTCGCCGACGGGCTTCCGGCCACACTCCGGCCACAAGATGGTGTCCATCTTACTCACCGAGTCCCACAGCACCTAGCTAGCCACTCCACGAGCCTCACCGACCCCTCTAGCGCCAAGTTCATCCTCGACCGAACCCCGGTGGCCGCCAAAGTCGTCGCCGGCGCCAACTCCGGCCACCCCGACCCCAACGGACTCCGCCAAGAGCTGCGGTTTGTCCTCAGCTCCACTCCGATGGTCTCCGCGGCCCCTTTGGTGGCCGAAATGGCCAAAACCACTCCCGCCGCCGCGTCTGGCTCGCCGGCGGCTAAACGCCGGCGTCGCCGGCTTTGACTTTGACCACGGGTGGGCCCTGGTTGACTCCCCTGAATCAATGACAGGTGGGGCCCAGCCCTGCTAATTATACATGATTAGTTTTAATCAAATCTTAATTAAAATAATCACCCTGACATGCGGGACCCACTGTCAGGTTTGACCCAGACCTGTTCCGTTGACCTGCTGACGTCACACTGACGTCAGGCTGACGCAGTAATTGATTTTCTGGATTTAAATTTAAATCAGGAAATTCCAGAATATTATTTAAACTTCAAAAATTCATAACTTTTATTCTGTAACTCCAAATTGGACAAATTATATATGAAAATGATCAGAAAAATCCAATCTATCCATCTGTACTATTTTCATGCATGATCAAACAAGTTAAATTGATGTTTTAAGCAGAACAAGGAAAAGCACTTTAAAAGGCCATATTTGAATTTGAAATTTGAATCCTTGATTCAAATTTGTTCAAACCCTTCTGGTTTTAGTTGCATTAGCCCAACACACTCATATTGCCATGTTTCATGCATGCATCATATTGTTGCACATTGTTTGGTGATGGTTGTGTATCGGTGTCCTTGCGACAGGTTCTGCCCCCGAGGAGTACCGTGATTACCCTAACGAAGAACCATATCAGTGCATCGAACCATCAGGCAAGCAACCAACCATTTGATCATATCGATACAATCCCATGTTCTCGCTCCTGCTCTTTTTTACTGCATTAAGACAACGCGATTCAAACTGCTGTGTGCTACGGTAGTTGAACCCATTTCCTCTGCATGACCTGTCATTGCCACAGTAACTAGATGAAACCCACTAGCATGTGTAGGAGTTGATTGAGCCCTATGTATGTGTTGTTCCTACCTTGCTATGCCTGCTATGCTTAGAGTCGTGTCAGGTCTGGTTCATCTGGGTGATGGGCTAGAGTGAAATGATTATGTCGGTAATGAGAGTGGTGTGGTGAACACGATTTGGTAAAGGTATCGATGAGAGGCCATGTAGGAGTACATGGTGGGTTGTTTCATTGAAGCCGACCTTAGGCACTGAGATCTGTATGTGTGATTTAAGAATCAGCTACTACCATACATTGGGCCCTGAAATATGACCCCGCTCGACTTCTTATTCACCTTAGCTCTCTGTCCAGGAGTTGCAAGTAGTTTTTGGTGTTTGTAGCCTACTGGAGGCCGTGGACAGCGCTGACCGTAGGGGTGGGCTGTGATGCGGTAGGTACGTGGCACGGTGTACCGAATACCCGTTAGGTATCTCGGGAACCCTGTTCACATCGTTCGGGGCCGTATGGGAAACCTCGGCCGGACTCCCTGCGGATGGAACCTGAATAGGCGATAAACCTGGACTAGAGGCTTAAGTGTTTAGGTAGGTCGTGGTCTACACCCACGTCGGCTTTCGCTTGAAGTCTGCCGAGCACATGTCGTGTGCAGACGCTAAGTGGTGGAAACATGTATGAAGAAGTACACCCCTGCAGGGTTAACATGATCTATTCGAATAGCCGCGTCCGCGGTAAAGGACTACTTGGTTGCCTATACAGTTCATAGACAAGTAAATGGAAACTACTAAAAGCCTCAAGATAAGTGTGAGTGCCGAGGATGGCTCTTCTGTAGGAAGACGGAGGTGGATCCTCGGCAGTGTATTGAAGTGGTGAGTAGTGGACTCGTGTGCGCAAAACCATTTCAAGTTGGAGTATCGTAGGATAGCCTAGCCAAGAGTCAGAGCTGGCTTGCTGCAATAACTCCACCAACCCTTCTTGATACTATGCATGTATGTAGGATCTGATGTAAGTCTTGCTGAGTACCTTTGTACTCATGTTGCTATAATCTACATTTTTACAGAAGACGCTGCAACCCCTTCTGATGGGTTCTATGTAGACGTTGACATCAACGAGTAGGCTAAAGACCCAGGTGGTGACCCTGAGCTTGTGAAGGACCACGTAGTATAGCTAGGCTTTCCAAGCCTCTTTTATTTTACTAGTTGTCTGTACTCAGACAAGTTACTTCCGCTGCTGGTTTGTATGACTGTATGACTTGTATGTTGGGTCGTGAGACCCGTACCTTGGTGTATGCTATGTATGGCTCCCTGAGCCTTAAATAAAGTACTTGTGTCGTAGAGTCATGTTGTGATGTTTCGTTGTATTGCACATATCGAGCATATTGTGTGTATGATTGAAATGCTTGGTATGTGTGGGATCTGACTATCTAGTTGTTTATCTTTAGTAGCCTCTCTTACCGGGAAATGTCTCCTAGTGTTACCGCAGAGCCATGGTAGCTTGCTACTGCTCTGGAACACTTAGGCTGGCCGGCATGTGTCCTTCTTCGTTCCTGTGTCTGTCCCTTCGGGGAAATGTCACGCTTTGAGTACCGGAGTCCTGTTAGCCCGCTACAGCCCGGTTTACCAGAGTCCTGCTAGCCCAGTGCTACAGCCCGGACCCACTTGCTGATGACCGACACGTTCGAAGCTGGGTCATGGATGCCTGTCCCTGTAAGTCTGTGCCACTTTGGGTTTACGACTAGTCATGTCAGCCCGGGCTCTTTATCATATGGATGCTAGCGACACTATCATATACGTGAGCCAAAAGGCGCAAACGGTCCCGGGCAAAGGTAAGGCGACACCCGTGGGAACACCGTGCGTGAGGCCGCAAAGTGATATGAAGTGTTACCGGCTAGATCGATGTGACATCGAGTCGGGGTCCTGACAGCGTTGGCATCAGAGCCGGACTACCTGTAGATTCTCCAAGCCAAACTGGTCGATGTTGAGTCTAGAAATTCTTTAGTTATATGTAGGGGAATTGTTTGTGGGTTGGAACGTAAGGCTCTTTTACTCCTTATACCTTATGACTTTCTGATCTGAGTCAGTCCATTCTTCCACCGGGGTTAAGGAATTAGGATCTGTTCTCTCTATTAGGATCACGAGTTACTAATCAGTAGTACCTTATAAGTTTGATGGTTACAAGCCTAGTTCAGTTCTACTACCACATTATGTTGCCAGAATGGTTTCAGAACTTTGATATGATGATGTTGAGTGTGTACGAAATCCTTTGTCAAATGTCTCAAAATCCTTTTTGAGCATTTACAGCTGTTATGCTGCCGAAATTTTGCTAGAAATTATAATGCCTTTGCATTATGATTATGCTTTCAGATGGCCACTCGCGACCTCAATCAAGTGGTTCGCCTGACTCGATGCCTAGATGTACCCGGCCATACTGCTAAGTTGGTCAGGGTAATGACTGAGGCTGGATACCGCTGGTATCCTGAGTACACGGTCAAAGAGCAATTCCGGGACTTCAATCAAAGCTAGTATCTCTGCACTGTCAGGATATTTCCATCTTATCCTGGATCCACCGAGCCTCTTCACTGCTCCTATGGACTCGGGGTTACTATTGAGATGGCTGTGCAGGACGCCGCCTACTCTATGATGACCATTATGCGAGTCAGATCTGGTCTATTTCGGGACTCTGACTTCCGGTATATGCCAGGATCACTTCCGGGAGCACAAGGGTATCTCCAGGCTATCTATGCTGACCCCACTCAGGAGGATTCCCGGACTCGCACCACTGCTGAGATGCTCGAGGATAAGGACCGTGAAAATCGGGCCTTAAGGTTAGAGCTCTTCAATACCCGTGCTGACCACTGGGCTACTTTGACTCGGTTCGCACCGGCGGTGCAAGCTGGATATTCAGATATGCGCGATCTCTATCCTGTGAGATCTGCTCTGCCGGACGTGATGGTTTGGCGTGATGTAGGAGGCATCACCCCACCTCGCAGTCCCCGCAGGCCACCGTCTATTGGTCCAAGACCTCATCCTAGCCCCTATGGTCCACAAGCTCCGCGAGACCGTCTGTTTCCGGATGATCATGTTGAACTTCCAGGCTATGGAGGCGACTTCTACGAGGACTACTACGGATCGGTCTGAGTTAGTGGTAGTATCACTAGTTCGCACTAGCTGTGTCTTCTATCGTTCCGCGTGACTCGTGGGATATGACCTAGTTTGTACTCTTTCCGGAGGTGTAGAAAAATAATGTATAGGAGCTTGGGATGCCTCCGATGAGATGTAATCCTCTTTCACCGTAATAGTACTTTGTTTGGTCTTGTACTAAACCCTGTATGGTGTGTATGACGATGGAATAAAAGAAGCAGTTTCTGTATCTACCATGTCATACGGATGATCATCTTGCATTCTGAGTTATTCCTTACATTTTGTATCCTACGTTGGAATTTTATCATCCTGACTAAATCATTGTCTTGTTTACCTAGGATGGTCAACACGCGTGCTAACCCTGCTTCTCAAGAGCAGGCCGAAGGCAGTGAAGTCAGGGATGCAAATCTGCCTCATCCTCCTTCACTAGCCGAGGTTATGATGGAAGCTGAGAGAAACAAGCGGGAGACCAACCGTTTGTGGAGCGTATTGAACAGAATACAGCACACCATCAGAGGGCTAACGTGGTGTCACTCAGTGATTTTATCAAATTGCATCCACCCACGTTCCATCACTCCGTCGAGCCTCTCGACGCTGATGACTGGCTTCGCAGTATCTCTCACAAACTGCGTTCCGCGCTGGTAGCGGAGGCTGACAAGGTCACCTTTGCTGCATATCATCTTGAAGGCCCGCCAGTCTATGGTGGGAGAATTATGGAGCTATGCGCCCAGCGGGCCATGTCACTACTTGGGCTGAGTTCAGCGAGGCTTTCCGTGAACATCACATTCCGGAGGGTCTCATGGACCGTAAACGTGAAGAATTTTGCAGTTTCACCCAAGGCCGACTTTCTGTGGATGCCTATAGCAGGGAGTTTGGTAATCTCGCCCGATATGCAACTGAGGAAGTGTCTACTGACGCCAAGAAGCAAGCAAGGTTCCGTAAGGGACTTAGTCCCGAGCTTCGCCGCGACCTCCGTCTGCATGAGTGCACATCTTTTCAGAAACTTGTCAACAAAGCCATCAGTGCTGAAACTGGTCAGACTGACTATGACGCAACACGCAAGCATGGCCGTGACATGGGTTCCTCATCCGGTGCTGGTCCTCAGAAGCGCCGCGTGTGGGTGCCCAACACCGCCCTGCCACCCAGGTTCACACCGAGGCCATCTTTCCAGGCGCCTCGCCCCGTTCAACAGTCTGCACCGGCCAAGCCCTATGGGGGTCCAACCAATAATACTCCTCCACGTACCAGTTCCGTGACTTGTTTCAAATGTGGGGAATCTGGTCACTATATGCGTGAGTGTCCCCAGACCAACCCCAACCAATCTGCTAAAGCTGTTGGCCGTGGCAAGCCGACAGGAAAAATATTCCACGCCAAGCCGGTCGCCGCTTCACGTGGCCATGTCAACTGTATCTCTGCCGAAGAAGCTCAAGAGGATCCCAACGTCGTTCTCGGTACGCTTCTTGTTAATTGCCACCCGGCATCTGTTCTTTTCGATACAGGAGCCTCTCATTCTTTTATATCTGAAAACTATGCTCGCTTGCATAACGTCGCATTCGGTGATATGCCAACCTCTATGGTAATTCAAACTCCGGGATCCAAATGGCAAACTTCTAGAGTAAGCCATGGAAATGAAATCCAAGTCGACAGACTTGTTTTTCTCGCATCTTTGATAGCCCTTAAATCTTCAGATATTAATATCATTTTGGGTATGGACTGGATGTCAGCTCATCAAGCCAAAATTGATTGTTTCTCTAGGACTGTTCAACTCACCCATCCTTCGGGGAAGATAGTCAATGTCTTGACCCGAATAGCCAAGCGACAATTATATTCTCTTAACGCCAGCCCTTTGCCAGACCTTGAGGACGTGCCGGTAGTCTGTGACTTCCCGGATGTCTTCCCAGAGGAATTGCCAGGTGTTCCACCTGACAGGGATGTTGAGTTCGTAATAGATCTCATTCCAGGAACCGTTCCGATTGCTAGAAGACCCTATAAGATGGCACCCCTAGAACTAGCCGAGCTTAAGAAACAACTCGATGAGTCCTTGAAAAAGGGTTTCATCCGACCTAGCTCATCTCCGTGGGCTTGCCCCGTCCTATTCGTTAAGAAGAAGGATGGTACGGACCGGATGGTTGTAGATTACCGACCTGTCAATTTGGTCACAATCAAGAACAAATATCCACTTCCCAGGATCAACGACCTATATGATCAGCTCGCTGGATCCTCAGTCTTCTCCAAGATGGATTTGAGGTTGGGCTACCATCAAATCAAAATCAGAAACGGGGACATTCCTAAAACGGCCTTTGTTACTCGTTATGGCCAATACGAGTACACCGTCATGTCCTTCGGTTTAACCAACGCTCCAGCCACCTTTTCTTGGATAATGAACTCAATCTTCATGGAGTATTTGGATAAATTCGTCGTAGTTTATCTCGATGATATACTCATCTACTCCAAGAACGAGGAAGAACATGCCGAACATTTAAGGCTAGTGTTGAAGAAACTTCGAGAGCATCGCCTTTATGCCAAATTTTCGAAATGTGAATTCTGGTTGTCAGAAGTGACCTATCTGGGTCATGTAATATCTGGTAAAGGTATTGCTGTTAACCCCGAGCGAGTTCTAGCCATCCTTAATTGGACTCCGCCTGAATCGGTCAAGCAAGTTCGGAGTTTTCTAGGCTTAGCGAGCTATTGTCGTCGCTTTGTCGAGAACTTCTCCAAGGTTGCCAAACCTCTAACCGAACTCCTCAAGAAAGATAAGAAGTTCGAATGGACTCCACAATGTGAGCACAGCTTTCAGGAACTGAAAAGACGCCTGACCTCTGCTCCCGTACTGATACCGCCAGACTTCTCCAAGGACTTTGTTATCTACTGCAACGCCTCGCGACAAGGACTAGGTTGCATTCTCATGCAAGATCGACACGTAATTGCTTACGCTTCACGGCAATTGCACCCACATGAGGAGAATTATCCTACTCATGATCTAGAGCTTGCAGCCGTAGTCTATGCACTTAAGACCTGGCGACATTACCTCCTCGGTAATCGTTGCGAAATATTCACTGATCACCAAAGTCTGAAGTACATTTTCACCCAACCGGATTTGAATCTCAGGCAGAGACGTTGGGTTGAATTGATCACAGACTTCAACTTAGGAATAACCTACACCCCAGGGAAAGCCAACGTCATGGCTGATGCACTAAGTCGTAAATCTTATTGTAACAACCTGATGTTACAACAAAGTCAACCGCTTCTCCATGAGGAATTTCGGAAGCTTAACCTTCACATTGTACCTCAAGGTTTTCTTTCCACCTTGGTGGCAAAACCTACCCTTACGGATCAAATTATCAAAGCACAGAAGGTAGATCCGGGAATCTCCCGCATCAAGAGGAACATTCAGAAAGGAATTGCGGATTGTTTCTCCATTAATGATCAAGGAGTCGTATACTTCGGGAATCGACTAGTGGTTCCCAAAGTGCGCAACCTAAGGCGATTAATCCTTAAGGAAGCTCATGAATCTCCTCTCACCATTCATCCCGGTAGTACTAAGATGTATCAGGACCTACGCCAGAGGTTCTGGTGGACTAGGATGAAGAGAGAAATTGCTCAGTATATTGCAAATTGCGACATCTGTCGTCGTGTAAAAGCAGAGCATCAACGGCCTGCTGGCACCCTTCAACCCTTAGCTATTCCTGAATGGAAATGGGATAAAATTGGTATGGATTTCATTACCGGTTTTCCCAGGACCAAGAGAGGGAATAATGCTATTTTCGTCATGGTCGACCGTCTTTCCAAAGTAGCTCATTTCTTACCTGTTCGCGAGAGTATAACCGCTAGCCAGCTGGCAGACTTATACATCTCCCGAATAGTGACCCTCCATGGTGTTCCTTTGGAAATTAACTCGGATCGAGGAAGTCTTTTCACCTCTCGATTTTGAGAAAGTTTCCAAAATGCTATGGGGACTCGTCTCTCCTTTAGCACCGCTTTCCACCCTCAGTCGAGTGGTCAAGTGGAACGCGTCAATCAGATTCTAGAAGACATGCTTCGAGCCTCTGTTATCTCATTCGGAATGGACTGGGAGAAGTGCCTTCCATTTGCCGAATTCGCCTACAACAACAGCTATCAATCTAGCTTGGGTAAAGCCCCTTTTGAAGTTCTCTATGGACGACGATGTCGAACACCCCTTAACTGGTCAGAGACCGGGGAAAGACAATTCTTTGGCCCGGATATGATTCAGGAAGCAGAAGAACAAGTTCGTATCGTTCGTGAAAAGTTGAAAACAGCCCAATCTCGTCAAAAGAGTCAATATGACCGAAAGCATAAGGCTATGACTTTCGAGGTTGACGAGAAGGCTTATCCTCGGGTCACCCCTCTGAAAGGAACCCATCGTTTCGGTATCAAAGGCAAATTGGCTCCTCGTTACATTGGACCTTTTCGCATTCTCGCCAAACGAGGAGAAGTTGCCTACCAATTGGAACTACCTCCGCACCTCTCCAGGGTCCACGATGTCTTCCACGTTTCTCAACTCAGGCGTTGCTTCTCGGATCCTATCCGTGAAGTGGACCACGAAACGCTTGATCTCCAAGATAATCTTACATATCGAGAGTACCCCGTTCGTATCCTCGATCAGGCCGAACGTACCACCCGACGTCATAATATCAAGTTTCTCAAAGTACAATGGTCGCACCATTCCGAGGATGAAGCAACTTGGGAAAGGGAGGATCGTCTTCGACTTGAATATCCCGCCTTCTTCCTGGAGGAACCCAATTCTCGGGACGAGATTCTTTTGAGTGGGGGTGAGTTGTCACACCCTAGCTAGTCATGCATTAGAGTGTTGCATCATGTTTACTCTTTCATCAGAAACTTGAAATGGGGATGACAGAACCCCCAGTCCCCTCTGAAACCAACTAGGGTTACTAAAATAATTTTTCAATGAACCTGAAATGCCCTTCTAAAATGCCCATCATTTTTGTCTTGGTTCAGAACCTCTGCCAAAAGTGGTGCACATTTTCCTAGGCCATCCTAGGGTTTTTGAATTAAATCATAAATATTTGAATTTGGGCATTTAAAATAATATAAAATATTTAAATGCTCAAATATCTCCAAACTAAAATGTTTCATGTTGGAAATAATCCAACTATGGGCCAGGAATAGTTTGGTGATTTTTGAAGTTGCCTAGGTATTTTATTAAATTCAACAAAGTTGCAGATATATATTTAATAAAACAGAAACAGAAAAAAAGGGGAAAAACTTACCTGGCGCCACCGCAGGCCCACCAGCCAGCCCACCTGGCCGGCCCAGCCCGGCCACCGCTCCAGCGAGCTGCTTGGCTTGCCAGGCAGGCACCCAAGGTGCTCGGCGGCGGCACCGCAGCTCGCCACGCAGCTGCACGCCGCCCGGCCTCCCCCTCTCGCCGCCCTGATGGCCTGGACGAGCTCCACGTCGCGCCCCGACCCTCCTGGACACCTCCATTCGCCCCCAGTTCCTCTCCCTCGCGCTCCCACGCCATGGCCGACGCCACCGTCGCCGCACCACCACCGTAGCCGTGCTCCCCGTCGTCTCCACGCCGCGCCACCCTGTCCAGAAGCTCCGCCGTCCTCTACTCCTTCGAGCTAGCCGAGCCCCGAGCGCTCGCGTGCCTCGAAGCCGCCGCACCAACCTCGCCCGAACCGCCATCGCCGGAGATCCCCTTCGCCGTCGCCGCCGCAGCAGCTCGTCCCCGACCACGCCGTCCTTTCCATCAAGACCACAGTGAGCTGGGCTAACTTCCCCTTCCTCTCTTTCTCTCTCTCGAGCACCACAGCGAGCGCACCAAGCTCACCCGCATGCGCCGTCGCGGACCTCGTCGCCGACGGGCTTCCGGCCACACTCCGGCCACAAGATGGTGTCCATCTTACTCACCGAGTCCCACAGCACCTAGCTAGCCACTCCACGAGCCTCACCGACCCCTCTAGCGCCAAGTTCATCCTCGACCGAACCCCGGTGGCCGCCAAAGTCGTCGCCGGCGCCAACTCCGGCCACCCCGACCCCAACGGACTCCGCCAAGAGCTGTGGTTTGTCCTCAGCTCCACTCCGATGGTCTCCGCGGCCCCTTTGGTGGCCGAAATGGCCAAAACCACTCCCGCCGCCGCGTCTGGCTCGCCGGTGGCTAAACGCCGGCGTCGCCGGCTTTGACTTTGACCACGGGTGGGCCCTGGTTGACTCCCCTGAGTCAATGACAGGTGGGGCCCAGCCCTGCTAATTATACAGGATTAGTTTTAATCAAATCTTAATTAAAATAATCACCCTGACATGCGGGACCCACTGTCAAGTTTGACCCAGACCTGTTCCGTTGACCTGCTGACGTCACACTGACGTCATGCTGACGCAGTAATTGATTTTCTGGATTTAAATTTAAATCAGGAAATTCCAGAATATTATTTAAACTTCAAAAATTCATAACTTTTATTCTGTAACTCCAAATTGGACAAATTATATATGAAAAATGATCAGAAAAATCCAATCTATCCATCTGTACTATTTTCATGCATGATCAAACAAGTTAAATTGATGTTTTAAGCAGAACAAGGAAAAGCACTTTAAAAGGCCATATTTGAATTTGAAATTTGAATCCTTGATTCAAATTTGTTCAAACCCTTCTGGTTTTAGTTGCATTAGCCCAACACACTCATATTGCCATGTTTCATGCATGCATCATATTGTTGCACATTGTTTGGTGATGGTTGTGTATCGGTGTCCTTGCGACAGGTTCTGCCCCCGAGGAGTACCGTGATTACCCTAACGAAGAACCATATCAGTGCATCGAACCATCAGGCAAGCAACCAACCATTTGATCATATCGATACAATCCCATGTTCTCGCTCCTGCTCTTTTTTACTGCATTAAGACAACGCGATTCAAACTGCTGTGTGCTACGGTAGTTGAACCCATTTCCTCTGCATGACCTGTCATTGCCACAGTAACTAGATGAAACCCACTAGCATGTGTAGGAGTTGATTGAGCCCTATGTATGTGTTGTTCCTACCTTGCTATGCCTGCTATGCTTAGAGTCGTGTCAGGTCTGGTTCATCTGGGTGATGGGCTAGAGTGAAATGATTATGTCGGTAATGAGAGTGGTGTGGTGAACACGATTTGGTAAAGGTATCGATGAGAGGCCATGTAGGAGTACATGGTGGGTTGTTTCATTGAAGCCGACCTTAAGCACTGAGATCTGTATGTGTGATTTAAGAATCAGCTACTACCATGCATTGGGCCCGAAACCAATGGACCCTCTCGGCTTCTTATTCACCCTAGTTCTCCATCCAGGAGTTGCAAGTAGTTTCTGGTGTTTGTAGCCTACTGGAGGCCGTGGACAGTGCTGACCGTAGGGGTGGGCTGTGATGCGGTAGGTATGTGGCATGGTGTACCGAGTACCCGTTAGGTATCTCGGGAACCCTGTTCACATCGTTCGGGGCCGTATGGGAAACTTCGGCCGGACTCCCTGCGGATGGAACCTGAATAGGCGATAAACCTGGACTGGAGGCTTAGGTGATTAGGTAGGTCGTGGCCGACACCCACGTTGGGCTTCCGCTTGAAGGTTGCCGAGTACATGTCGTGTAAACGATGGTAAGTGGTGAGAGCGTGTATGAAGAAGTACACCCCTGCAGGGTTAACATGATCTATTCGAATAGCCGCGTCCGCGGTAAAGGACTACTTGGTTGCCTATACAGTTCATAGACAAGTAAATGGAAACTACTAAAAGCCTCAAGATAAGTGTGAGTGCCGAGGATGGCTCTTCCGTAGGAAGACGGAGGTGGATCCTCGGTAGTGTATTGAAGTGGTGAGTAGTGGACTCGTGTGCGCAAAACCATTTCAAGTTGGAGTATCGTAGGATAGTCTAGCCAAGAGTCAAAGCTGGCTTGCTGCAATAACTCCACCAACCCTTCTTGATAATGTGCATGTATGTAGGATCTGATGTAAGTCTTGCTGAGTACCTTTGTACTCATGTTGCTATAATCTACATTTTTACAGAAGACGCTGCAACCCCTTCTGATGGGTTCTATGTAGACGTTGACATCAACGAGTAGGCTAAAGACCCAGGTGGTGACCCTGAGCTTGTGAAGGACCACGTAGTATAGCTAGGCTTTCCAAGCCTCTTTTATTTTACTAGTTGTCTGTACTCAGACAAGTTACTTCCGCTGCTGGTTTGTATGACCGTATGACTTGTATGTTGGGTCGTGAGACCCGTACCTTGGTGTATGCTATGTATGGCTCCCTGAGCCTTAAATAAAGTACTTGTGTCGTAGAGTCATGTTGTGATGTTTCGTTGTATTGCACATATCGAGCATATTGTGTGTATGATTGAAATGCTTGGTATGTGTGGGATCTGACTATCTAGTTGTTTATCTTTAGTAGCCTCTCTTACCGGGAAATGTCTCCTAGTGTTACCGCTGAGCCATGGTAGCTTGCTACTGCTCTGGAACACTTAGGCTGGCCGGCATGTGTCCTTCTTCGTTCCTGTGTCTGTCCCTTCGGGGAAATGTCACGCTTTGAGTACCGGAGTCCTGTTAGCCCGCTACAGCCCGGTTTACCGGAGTCCTGCTAGCCCAGTGCTACAGCCCGGACCCACTTGCTGATGACCGACACGTTCGAAGTTGGGTCATGGATGCTTGTCCCTGTAAGTCTGTGCCACTTTGGGTTTACGACTAGTCATGTCAGCCCGGGCTCTTTATCATATGGATGCTAGCGACACTATCATATACGTGAGCCAAAAGGCGCAAACGGTCCCGGGCAAAGGTAAGGCGACACCCGTGGGAACACCGTGCGTGAGGCCGCAAAGTGATATGAAGTGTTACCGGCTAGATCGATGTGACATCGAGTCGGGGTCCTGACATATGCCAACCCAACAAACACCTTTGAAGACACCTGTAGAGCATCTTTATAATCACCCAGTTACGTTGTGACGTTTTATAGCACACAAGGTGTTCCTCCGGTATTCGGGAATTGCATAATCTCATAGTCAGAGGAATATGTATAAGTCATCAAGAAAGCAATAGCAATAAAACTTAACAATCATTATGCTAATCTAACGGATGGGTCTTGTCCATCACATCATTCTCCTAATGATGTGATCCCGTTGATCAAATGACAACACATGTCTATGGTCAGGAAACTTAACCATTTTTGATTAACGAGCTAGTCAAGTAGAGGCATACTAGGGACACTTTGTTTTGTCTATGTATTCACACATGTATCAAGTTTCCTGTTAATACAATTCTAGCATGAATAATAAACATTTATCATGATATAAGGAAATATAAATAACAACTTTATTATTGCCTCTAGGGAATATTTCCTTTAGATTCATCTTGATTTTGCTTAACCGATGTAAGATGGGATAATTTAAGCTCAGTGTCACCGTTGTAGAAGTGATCATGAAACTTTTGCTCCTAGTGAAACCATGTAGTAATAGAACCGGGTGGTAATGCAGAAAACCACAAGAAAGCAGTACCGGTTAAAGATAAAGAAAAATAACATACTTTCCACTCATCTTGTGAACTTGCCTCACCTAATTATGCCAAGTATTAGCTAACATGCTCCCATGTAGTCTTTGCTCCCCCTTTCCTAAATTTAACAAAATACGAAACTTTATATTCGGGGTGTCATGGCACGACCTTGGATGAAAACGTGCCCAAAATCATATTTACTTGTTTGGATCAGACGAACAACTTTCATGTTAAACATTTTTCGATTTGAAGCCATCTTTTGGGCCAAAACGGTCACACAAATCATCTGTTTGCTCGCGCTACCCATCAGAAACGTGTCTGGTGGGGCGCGCAATGTTTCGCCTCCTGACAAGGCTTCATTCCTATAGCTCTAAATTTTGCAAACGAACTTGGATCGGGATGATTTTTATACCAAAGTCGATCATTTCGACAAGACGAAGACAATTCATGTAGATCATTTTTCCATGCAAGGCCGTCTTGGGGGCGCAATTAGCCGAATAGTGTTCTGAATAAAAAATCTCAGTACTTCGAACACAAGTTAGGTCTTAGAGATGAGATCAGATGGCTATGGCGCAAATATCAAAGTTTCTCTTTTTGACGATACAAAACTTTCTCACTTTGAGCACTTTTTCATTTGATGCCATTTTAGTTATGTTTTTGACCATGCCAAAATATGGTGTCAACAGCGGGTTAAATCATAACTAGGAGGTTTGTTCAAGTAAGAACAACACCTAAACACAGGTCCACCCACATATCAAATTATCAAAGTAGCAAACACGAATCAAACCAACATGATGAAAGTGACTAGATGAAATTCCCGTGTACCCTCAAGAACACTTTGCTTATCATAACATACCATTTTGGCCTATCCTTTGCCACAAAAGGATTGGGCTACCTTGCTTCATTTTATTTGCCGTTACCATTACATGCCCATTACAATTTATCTTGCTATCAAACTACTCGTTACCGACAATTTCAGTGCTTGCAGAGCTTACCTTGCTGAAAACACTTGTCATTTACTTCTGCTCCTCGTTCGGTTCAACACTCTTACTTATTGAAAGAACTATGATTGGTCCCCTATACTTGTCGGTCATCAGTGCCATGTAACATCCCAATTTTTATTAATTTGGATGTTAATAGAATCATTCAATGCATAGCATATTTCTTTGCATTTTGGAGTTTTTGAAATATTCAAATAATATCTTTTCCACTCAAGAAAAACAAATGAGAGGGGATAAGATGACTTCCTCAAGATATAAAAGATTGGGAAATTTTATTTTAAATATTATTTGAAGTTTTGGAGTTTATTGGAATTTAGTTTATTTTGCAAAAAGTGCATTAATTGCATTAGGAAAATATTTTCAAAATGTTCTGTGCTTAAGTTAATGTTCATTAGGCTCTAAATATTGCATAGTTATTTTAGAAATTATTGTGGTGTTTTTATTAATTCATTTGAATTGTTTAGGGACATTTTAGTCTTAGGTTTTTAAAAAAAACACGCACTCACCCGCCTGGACCGAAACTAGTTCGGCCCAGGGACGCGCGTGCTCAGCCAGCCGCGCCAGGCCAGCCGACCCAGCTGGCCATTTGGCCCAAGGCCAGCGCCCGAGCGCCCGAAACGCCCCTGCACCGGTCGACCGCCTACGCCCCCCTCTCGCTCGCTACCGCCGCTGCCACTGCCAGGTAGGCCCCGCCTCGTTAGCTCGTCCGCAACCTCCCGCACGGCGCGGGATAAACATCCGCGCTTTGTCGCCCGCAACTGTCGGCCGCCTCACGCTCGGATAGAGCTTATCCGCAGCTCCCGTGCCCTCTGCCCTTGCCTATAAATTCCCCTCGACCCCCGCTGTCGACCTCGCCGTCCCGCTTCTCCCCACGCCACCCCTAGCCGCCGTTGACGCTGTTTGCATCTCGCCGGAGCCGCGCCGCTCCGTCGCCCTTTCCGATGCCAGTGAGCCACAATGGCCTCCCTATCTTCGTCAAATGACTCCCCGCGGCAAGAATGCACCCGTCTGACACCTTTTCTTTCCCTAGGTACCATCGGAGCCGCCGCACCGTCGATGCCGGAGTCGCCGAAGCTCCGAAGGCCGCCGTCTTCGCCCGCCCCATCCGGACGTCGCCGACGCACTCCGACACCACCTTCGCGACGCCCGAGCAGCTCCGCACCTCCCCGTCTTCTTCCCCGACGACGAGGACCACCGTAGCCGCCGCCCCGTTCGACCCGAGCCGCCGCCGCCGTCCTCTCCTCATCGCCGGCCACCACCACCCACTGTAAGCCGCCGCCCCACCCTCGCCCGTTAGATCGGTCACCAACGGCCCAGATTAGATTAGGTTAGATGTTTTTTTAGTTGAACCAGTACGCGGTTAACCGCGGTTTTTATTTAAAAACTACCGGTCGGTTTCTTTTAGACCGTGCGGTTATATTTAAACCGAGCGTTGGTTTTATTTAGTTAGCCGCCGCCGCTGTTTTTCTTATTTAGCGGCCGTTCGCCGTATAGCCTCCACAGCGGACGCTGCTCGGCCAGCCAGGAGCCGCCACGTGGCCAGGGACCTGTTTGTGATAGTTTTCTTCATTGTTTAGTCCCTATAAATAGCAGATTAGTCCCTGATCTTAGATTTGCCATAACTTTTTAACCGTAGATCCAAACTTGATGAAACCAGCGACAAATTCTTTATATTGTTTAGATCTATCCAGTAGCATAGCTTTTGCAAACTTTAGTTAGATTAAAATTTGAATTTATTCAGATTCGAATTCAAACTTCAAATAGCCATATCTCCCAAAACGTAGCTCTGATTAAGTTGATTCCTGTAACATCCCAAATTTTCAATTTGGAATGTTATACACTAGATCATCATGCATAGCATATTTTCTTGCATTTTGCCCGATCCTAGAAATTTCACGCAACTCAAGGACCCTCGGAGAGAGTTAGAGATTTCTTTATTTTCATATTTGAGTTTTCTCAAATCTTGAAAAGAGGATCATTTGATTTATTTATTTCATCTTCAATTATTTTTCCAATATCAAATTATATGAGAGAGAGAATAATAAGACTTTCCCATATTTAGGAAAAATGAAGATTTAATGAATAAATCAAATTTTGGTTTTGTTGGAGTTTTGTTTGCGTTTTATTTGGATAGGAAAAAATGCCCGTTTTCAAAAATTGCATTTTAGGCCCGGAGTAAAGTTTATTTTGTTCGGCTCATTTTTAGGAGTCGGGGAAAATTTACTTTAGAATTTTTGGAGTTTGTTTAGATAGTTTTCTTTTGTTTTTCTGCGCGCGTAACCGTTTAAAAAAAAGGAACTCCCGCAGGCAGCCGGCCGCGCCAGGCCATCGCGCGCCAGGCGCCAGAGGCAGGAGCCGCCGCCGCCCCTTTTTGATTCCTAGTAGGACTTTAGTCCTACTCCGTTTTCTCTTTTTCTTTCCTATTCCTACTCTATTTCTTGTCCCCCTACCCCAAGTTTTCTTCTCCCCTCACCTATATAAATACCCCCACACCCCCTCCCCTCTCCTCACATCAAATCAAACCCCAAGCCCCTCTCCTCCTAAGCCGCAGCAAGCAGTAGCGCGCGCCCCACCCCGCGCCCTTAGCCGCACCGCCCCGCGCCCAACGCCGCCGCCCTTGTGCATCGCCGCCGCCGCCCTTGTGCATCGCCGCACCTTGCCCACGCCGCCGGAGCCCCTCGCCGGAACCTCGCTGAGGTAGCCGCGCCGCGTATCTCTTTTTCCCTCGGTTCGGTTTTTCTTATAAACCGTTCCGATTCTTTTCTTCTCTTCCGATTCATTTTCTTTCCGGCTCTCTTCTAAACCGTTCCGGTTTCTAGATCGGTTTTTCGTTTCAGTCTTTTTCTCTGAAAACCCTAGATCGGTTTTCATTCTTCTTTCGGACCGTTCGTCTCAATGAACGTGATCACCGATTCTTTCCCGGTTAACGACGCCCGTTCGTTTAACCGTTCATCTCTTTCTTTTCGTCGGATTTATTCCGCGATCGCGATCTCAGATCCGATCTTCGTTCTAGTCTTTCTTTCCGCTCGTTTATCGGAATCAGGTGATTCAAGCGCCTGGAGTTTCGTTGCGAAACCGCCGTTCCGTCTAATCAACTTGAACAAGCTTTTGCTACAGTAAAATTTGACCTAGTTTCAACTTGCTAGAACCGAGTTGTTTTCTTCCACCTTTGTTTTCCGTTTCTTTGTTCGGTTCGTTCTTTCTTTGCAACCGGAGTTCTTAAGTTGAATTTTCTGGTTCGTTCTCTTGTTCGAGTTTTACCTTTGCATTAGATGAGTACTTATTGTATGCTTGTTGTTTGTCTACGGTAGATCACCCGGATTGCGCCGCTTGTTACTTCGAAACCCTAGGTCTCGCGGATCATCAGCAAGGCAAGTAACACTTTGATCATACCTTTTCTACAACCCATGTTTTATTGCATTAGATCCATCCTCACACCTTGCATGATTAGGCTCTAACTAAACTGTGGGATGGGAAGTAGATGAGGTAGTACCTATCACCTGTATTATTATGAAACCTTTGGGAGTTACTTCTACGTTTGCTTATTATGCCATGCTATGCTAGTAGACGTGGATTGGGTGAGTGATATCCATGAAAGATGTGAGTTTATTAATTCTAATGGTTTATCTAAGGTGGCAACTTGAACACACATCTGGGTGGATTGAGGCACCTGATGTCTATCAGGACTTGCCTGTTTTATTTTGGACCGCCACCCAGGCTCAAAGGGATCATAAGATCTTTCATGCTAGAAACATCCGTGTGCAGCCACAAGCCATTATGGGCTCTGGCATAGTTGATTAAGTTGTGCAAACTCTTACGGGTAGACTAGCAGATGTAGGGGAAAGTAGGTGTACCGGTCTACCCACATGTAAGGTGCTAGTGCTTCTGAAAGACTGTGTCTCAGTCATCCGTCTTCTCAAACACCCTGTAGTGCGAGAAACCAAACGGAGGGGATCGAGTCTTGTGGGGAAAAGTGCGCAAACCTCTGCAGAGTGTACAAACTAATCATGATTGGCCGTGTCCCCGGTTATGGACAACTTGAGTATCTAGTACTTGAATATATGTGAATCTCAACACGTTACTTCTAACTAATGTTGCTGGGTTTTAATTATTATTTTTAATTGGGATTGAGAATGCTGTCAACCATTCTCAATGTTTCACAACCACCATGATAGTTAAATAAATTTATTCCTTTGCAGTAGGGAAAAACTGGCTTTACGCAAAACTGTAACCATAGAGCTTTCCACCATCCATATATGCATATAGTATAGCTATTTCATTCCCTTACTCTCTATGTGTTACATTGCCAGCATATTCCATGTGCTGACCCGTTTTGGGGCTGCAACTTCTCATGTTGCAGACTTTTCAGACGACGAGTAAGGTGCTTTTAGGTCGTGGTCCTATACTCAGTGATGTCGTTTGAGTTGATGGACCCATTTACCTTCCAAGTCTTCCGCTGTTATCGACACTAGATGGCCTTAAGCCATATTTATTGTAAAAGTTCTCTTTGAGGCAACGATGTAATAAGTGTGTGATTGCCACTCTGCTATAAATCCTTCGATGTACTGTGTGGTGTCAACATTACTGATCCAGGGATGACACCTGAGCACAGAGCACTTGATCCATTCGGGTCGGGTCGCTACAGAGAATGGTATCAGAGCACACGCTGACTATAGGACACGACCACTAAGTTAAAGCCATAGATCACCATTCTCTTCTCATTTTCTAAACTCCTCATATTTTCTACTCTTTTAGGATGACGAACGCGAAGATTAAGTACGCCCAACCAGATGAAGGCACACCATTTGGATTTCACCTGAAGGAAGTCACCAAGTACCTGAACATTGGATTACCAAGCTTCACGGGAACCTTCAACGCCACTCTGCCTGAAGAGGAGCGCTGGAAGATTCAAGCTCACGTTCCGGGAAGAACATTCGCGCCAATCACGAAGCCCATAGATAGTGTTTTAATGCACCAACCTGGAGTCTGGGAAGGAGCATGGCAGCTCATATCACCATAGGACGCATTGGAGAAGTTTACCAAGAAGACCTCAAGGACACTATCTACCAGATTTGCGAACGCCGAGATGAACAATGGGAGTTAGTTAGCACCAAGAAGGATAGATCCATTGCATCTTTCATTCAGGAGTTAAACCAGCACATTCGACGCCACGAGAACCAGATGTGCAATGATATGATAGAGTTGAAGAATGCGAAGGCAAGGATCATCGAGCTAGAAGGAGAACTGAAGTCTACACACAAGGACTACATGGACGAGATCGTAGCTCTAGCAAGACACAATGGCAATCTTAAGCAGGAGATTGAAGAACTCAAGAGCAAGTTAGGATCCCAGGAGGAAGACGAGTACGTCGCATGTCCGGACAACTACATCATCATCGACGACACCGATTCGGATCCAAGTGAACCCGACTTTGACGACGAAGCTGGAGCAGATATCATGGAGTCTTCCACCGGTTCAAATTTCTAGATGACCACCAGATAATAGTAGTATTTCCCCATGTAAACACAATAGTTCGAGCAGTTTTGCAATAGTTAGACCGTTTGTAAGCCCTTGTTTGATTGAATGAAGTGATTTTGTGTGCATTTGCTCATGTGCATTGGGGTAGTGTTTTCCCTTTAGACCTCACTCTATTCTTAATTCTCTTCTCTTCTAAACCCTCAGATGCCTCCAACCCAAGCTCTTAAAACACCCATGTTAGTAAGCTCGCCAGGAGCGGAGTATGTGGCAAGTTTATGGTGTGATCGGTTACCATTAAGGATTGGTAACTATGTGTTTCCCTCAGACCTAATAGTATTGGAATCTCAAGGATTGGATGTGATATTAGGCATGGATTGGTTGTCGATGTATGGAGGAAACATCGATTGTGCCAGTAAGACAATTTTGCTTACCACACCAGAAGGAAGAAGGATCAAGTATGTATCCCGACATGTGCCAAACATGACACAAGTAAACTGCCTAACAGGAGTTGTGCAAGAAGAAGTACCAGTGGTAAAGGATTTTCCTGATGTATTTCCTGAGGAATTACCAGGCATGCCACCGGATAGAGACATTGAGTTTTTGATTGAGTTATTGCCAGGTACAGGCCCAATATCGAAGCGACCGTACAGGATGCCAGCAAAGGATTTGGTGGAAATTAAGAATCAGATTAAGGAGTTATTGGATAAAGGTTACATTCACCCAAGTTCTTCGCCTTGGGGATCACCCGTACTTCTAGTGGAAAAGAAGGATGGATCATTAAGGATGGTTGTAGATTATCGGGGATTGAATGAAGTAACCATCAAGAACAAGTACCCACTGCCAATGATCAATGATCTTTTTGATCATTTGCAAGGAGCTAAGGTGTTTTCCAAGATCGATTTGCGATCAGGGTACCATCAATTGAAGATTCGAGAGCAGGACATACCTAAGACAGCATTCACCACAATATATGGACTGTATGAGTATACCGTTATGTCATTTGGATTGACTAACGCACCCGCCTATTTTATGAACCTGATGAACAAAGTGTTTATGGAGTTTTTGGATAAGTTCGTCGTAGTGTTCATTGATGACATCCTGGTTTATTGAAAGAATGAAGAGGAGCATAAGGAACATTTGCGTTTGGTTTTGGAGAAACTAAGGGAACATCAATTATACGCCAAATTCAGCAAATGTGAGTTTTCGTTGAAGGAAGTTGGATTCTTCGGACACGTTATATCCGGAGAAGGTATAGCAGTTGACCCCACTAAGGTTGAGACCGTAACCCAATGGGAAGCACCAACAACAGTTGGAGAGATCCGGAGTTTTCTTGGACTCGCAGGATACTACCGGAGATTTATTGAGAATTTCTCAAAGATTGCGAAGCCTATGACGGAGTTGTTGAAGAAGGATACTAAGTTCAATTGGACTAAGGAGTGTGAGGCTAGTTTCCAGGAATTGAAGAAACGCTTGGTTACCTCACCAGTATTGATTTTGCCAGATCAGACCAAGGATTATGAGGTGTATTGCGACGCTTCACGTCGAGGACTTGGAGCAGTGCTTATGCAGGAAGGAAGAGTTGTTTCGTATGCTTCACGACAACTGAAGCCTCATGAATTGAATTATGCCACGCATGATTTGGAGTTAGCAGCCATAGTGCATGCATTGAAGACGTGGAGACATTTCCTTATCGGAAATCATTGTGAGGTGTACACGGATCACAAGAGTTTGAAGTACATTTTCATGCAGAAGGAGTTGAACCTCAGACAAAGGAGATGGTTGGAGCTCATCAAGGATTATGATATGAGATTGCATTACCATCCCGGAAAAGCTAATGTGGTAACTGACGCATTGAGCCGTAAGAGCCATGTCAACACCCTAGTGACGGGAGAAATACCCAAGGAGTTAGCCGAAAAGCTTCGTGAGCTATGTCTGGAAATAGTTCCGAGAGGCTATGTAGCAGCATTGGAGATTCAGTCAACATTGATGGATAAAATCAGAGAAGCTCAGAAATCTAACAAGGAGATTGCTTCTATAAAGGAGAAACTGGGCAAAGGAAAAGCAAAGGGATTTCGTGAGGATGAGCACGATACCCTATGGTTTGAGGACCGTGTTTATGTGCCCAATGACCCAGAGATCAGGAAGTTGATTTTGCACGAGGCACATGATTCACCGTATTCGATTCACCCAGGGAATACCAAGATGTATTTGGATTTGAAGGAAACATTCTGGTGGACCGGAATGAAGAAGGATATTGCAGCATATGTAGCAGTTTGTGACGTATGTCATAGAGTAAAGGCAGAGCATCAGAAGCCAGCAGGATTGCTACAACCATTGCCGATGCCCGAATGGAAGTGGGATAAGATAGGCATGGATTTTATCACAGGACTACCCAGGACAAAATCAGGCTATGACTCGATATGGGTAGTAGTTGATCGTTTGACGAAGGTAGCACATTTTATGCCAGTTAAGACCACTTATACCAGTGCTAAGTTGGCAAAGATATACATGACTAGGATCATTTGTTTGCATGGAGTTCCGAGGAGTATCATATCAGATAGAGGAACCCAATTTACCTAAAAGTTTTGGAATCAGTTGCATGAAACTTTAGGAACCAGACTAGAGTTCAACACAGCTTTTCATCCGCAGACAGATGGACAGACCGAGAGAGTCAATCAGATTTTGGAAGATATGCTGAGAGCTTGTGCGCTAGATTATGGATCTAGTTGGGACGATAATTTGCCATATGCAGAGTTCTCTTACAATAACAGTTACCAAAACCAGTTTGAAGATGGCACCTTTCGAAGCTTTATACGGAAGGAGGTGCAGAACACCATTGTCATGGGACGAAGTTGGAGACTGTCACTTCTTTGGACCAGATTTGATTAAGGAGTCTGAACGGAAAGTTAAGTTGATTCGCGATAGGCTCAAGGTAGCCCAGTCCAGGCAGAAGAGCTACGCAGATTCGAAACGCAAGGAGACAGTCTACGAAACCGGAGACAGAGTTTATCTCCGAGTATCCCCACTTCGAGGAGTTAAGCGCTTTGGACTTAAGGGAAAGTTAGCACCGCGTTTCGTTGGACCGTATAAGATCTTGCAACGTATGGGAGAAGTCGCTTATAAGTTGGAATTACCAAAGGGACTGTCAGGAATTCATGATGTATTCCATGTTTCTCAGCTGAAGAAATGCCATGCCGAGATGGCAGAGGTACCGCTAAGAGATACCGTGCCACTCGAAGCGATTCAATTGAAGGACGACTTAACATATGAGGAGAAGCCAGTCAAAATTCTCGATTATGCCAGTAGAGTTACCCGCAGCAAGGTTATCAAGTTTTTCAAAGTTCAGTGGAACCACCACTCAGAGGATGAAGCCACCTGGGAAAGAGAAGAAGATTTGCTCAAGGACCACCCTCACCTATTTTCTAGCCAACCCGAATCTCGAGGGCGAGATTCATCTTAAGGGGGGTAGGTTTGTAACATCCCAAATTTTCAATTTGGAATGTTATACACTAGATCATCATGCATAGCATATTTTCTTGCATTTTGACTGATCCTAGAAATTTCACGCAACTCAAGGACCCTCGGAGAGAGTTGGAGATTTCGTTATTTTCATATTTGAGTTTTCTCACATCTTGAAAAGAGGATCATTTGATTTATTTATTTCATCTTCAATTATTTTTCCAATATCAAAATATATGAGAGAGGGAATAATATGACTTTCCCAAATTTAGGAAAAATGAAGATTTAATGAATAAATCAAATTTTGGTTTTGCCGGAGTTTTGTTTGCGTTTTATTTGGATAGGGAAAAATGCGCGTTTAAAAAAATTGCATTTTAGGCCCGGAGTAAAGTTCATTTTGTTCGGCTCATTTTTAGGAGTCGGGGAAAATTTACTTCAGAATTTTTGGAGTTCATTTAGATAGTTTTTCTTTTGTTTTTCTGCGCGCGTAACCGTTTAAAAAAAAGGAACTCCCGCAGGCCAGCCGGGCCAAGGCCCAGGCCAGCCACCGCCTCCCCAGCGCAGGCAGCCGGCCGCGCCAGGCCATCGCGCGCCAGGCGCCAGAGGCAGGAGCAGCCGCCGCCCCTTTTTGATTCCTAGTAGGACTTTAGTCCTACTCCGTTTTCTCTTTTTCTTTCCTATTCCTACTCTATTTCTTGTCCCCTACCCTAAGTTTTCTTCTCCCCTCACCTATATAAATACCCCCACACCCCCCTCTCCTCACATCAAATCAAACCCCAAGCCCCTCTCCTCCTAAGCCGCAGCAAGCAGCAGCGCGCGCCCCACCCCGCGCCCTTAGCCGCGCCACCCCGCGCCCAACGCCGCCGCCCTTGTGCATCGCCACCGCCGCCCTTGTGCATCGCCGCACCTTGCCCACGCCGCCGGAGCCCCTCGCCGGAACCTCGGTGAGGTAGCCGCGCCGCGTCTCTCTTTTTCCCTCGGTTCGGTTTTTCTTATAAACCGTTCCGTTTCTTTTCTTCTCTTCTGATTCGTTTTCTTTCCGGTTCTTTTCTAAACCGTTCCGGTTTCTAGATCGGTTTTTCGTTTCGGTCTTTTTCTCCGAAAACCCTAGATCGGTTTTCGTTCTTCTTTCGGACCGTTCATCTCAACGAACGTGATCACCGATTCTTTCCCGGTTAACGACGCCCGTTCGTTTAACCGTTCATCTCTTTCTTTTCGTCGGATTTATTCCGCGATCGCGATCTCAGATCCGATCTTCGTTCTAGTCTTTCTTTCCGCTCGTTTATCGGAATCAGGTGATTCAAGCGCCTGGAGTTTCTTTGCGAAACTGCCGTTCCATCTAATCAACTTGAACAAGCTTTTGCTACAGTAAAATTTGACCTAGTTTCAACTTGCTAGAACCGAGTTGTTTTCTTCCGCCTTTGTTTTCTGTTTCTTTGTTCGGTTCGTTCTTTCTTTGCAACTGGAGTTCTTAAGTTGAATTTTCTGGTTCGTTCTCTTGTTCGAGTTTTACCTTTGCATTAGATGAGTACTTATTGTATGCTTGTTGTTTGTCTACGGTAGATCACCCGGATTGCGCCGCTTGTTACTTCGAAACCCTAGGTCTCGCGGATCATCAGCAAGGCAAGTAACACTTTGATCATACCTTTTCTACAACCCATGTTTTATTGCATTAGATCAATCCTCACACCTTGCATGATTAGGATCTAATTAAACTGTGGGATGGGAAGTAGATGAGGTAGTACCTATCACCTGTATTATTATGAAACCTTTGGGAGTTACTTCTACGTTTTCTTATTATGCCATGCTATGCTAGTAGAAGTGGATTGGGTGAGTGATATCCATGACAGATGTGAGTTTATTAATTCTAATGGTTTATCTAAGGTGTCAACTTGAACACACATCTGGGTGGATTGAGGCACCTGATGTCTATCAGGACTTGCCTGTTTTATTTTGGACCGCCACCCAGGCTCAAAGGGATCATAAGATCTTTCATGCTAGAAACTTACGTGTGCAACCACAAGCCATTATGGGCTCTGGCATAGTTGATTAAGTTGTGCGAACTCTTACGGGTAGACTAGCAGATGTAGGGGAAAGTAGGTGTACCGGTCTACCCACATGTAAGGTGCTAGTGCTTCTGAAAGACTGTGTCTCGGTCATCCGTCTTCTCAAACACCCTGTAGTGCGAGAAACCAAACGGAGGCGATCGAGTCTTGTGGGGAAAAGTGCGCAAACCTCTGCAGAGTGTACAAACTAATCATGATTAGCCGTGTCCCCGGTTATGGACAACTTGAGTATCTAGTACTTGAATATCATGTGAATCTCAACACGTTACTTCTAACTAATGTTGCTGGGTTTTAATTATTATTTTTAATTGGGATTGAGAATGCTGTCAACCATTCTCAATGTTTCACAACCACCATGATAGTTAAATAAATTTATTCCTTTGCAGTAGGGAAAAACTGGCTTTACGCAAAACTGTAACCATAGAGCTTTCCACCAGCCATATATGCATATAGTATAGCTGTTTCATTCCCTTACTCTCTATGTGTTACATTGCCAGCATATTCCATGTGCTGACCCGTTTTCAGGCTGCAACTTCTCATGTTGCAGACTTTTCAGACGACGAGTAAGGTGCTTTTAGGTCGTGGTCCTATACTCAGTGATGTCGTTTGAGTTGATGGACCCATTTACCTTCCAAGTCTTCCGCTGTTATCGACACTAGATGGCCTTAAGCCATATTTATTGTAAAAGTTCTCTTTGAGGCAACGATGTAATAAGTGTGTGATTGCCACTCTGCTATAAATCCTTCGATGTACTGTGTGGTGTCAGCACTACTGATCCAGGGATGACACCTGAGCACAGAGCACTTGATCCATTCGGGTCGGGTCGCTACAATTCCTTTTGTATAATGTCACCGTAGCAAAGCCCTATCACCTGGACCTTTGTCACAACAATTTTCACACACTAGTTTCTGCCCTTTGATATTTTTACCAGTATGCATAGTATGTACTATACTTCACATCACTCCTTGAACCATAGGACTATGTTGTTTTGCACTTAGTATATTTCTGTAGTAGCTTAGTGTGTTGTATGATCATTTGGATTTTCCGAGACTTTTTGCTATGCATGTTCTTGTGGTCTCTGTATTGTTGCTTATGTGTGTTTATCTTCCTTACGATAGATTGCCCGGAGTGCAAAGCAGAATATTATCAATCTTTAGAATTCAACCAGCAGTACCAAGGCAAGTTGCATCTTGATCATGTTTCACTATCTATGATTTTATTATGCACTTATTTCTTTGCGGTAGGACTGCAATGTAGGAAACTGGTGCCACATGACTTTGCTTTTCACCCAGTAGTTCATTGAGGTAGGTCTGAACCATATAACTTTGTGACCATCGTTTTACTTTATGTTGCTATGCTAAGTAGACGTGGATTGGGGAGCGATCACTGTGAGAGATGAGTGACAATGTAGTAAATAAGACCTAAGTTAAAAAAATGAACTACCTGGGCGGAGACTTGTGGGAATGGTGGCGAAGTATAGTGGCGCACACATGGAAAATCCATGGTGGTGCACCACTAGTGGACCGTCCGCTCAGGCTCAAAGAGATCAATCGCATTCTCAAGTCTAGAAGCTTACGTGTGCAGCCACATGCCAATATGGGCTCTGGCTTAGTTGAGTAGTTAGTGTGCCCCCTTCCGGGATGGGCTAGCAGATGTAGAATGATGTAGGTGTATCGGCCTATCCGTGGGTTAAGGGGGAACATTTTCGAAAGGCTATGTCTCGATCTTCCGATCATGGAGGTAGTCGAGTCTTGTGGGGAAAAGTGCACAACCTCTGCAGAGTTTTCAACCTAATCGATTAGTCGTGTCCCCGGTTACGGACAACTTGAGCATCTAGTAGTGGAAATGTCGGGAGATCTCCTCACCTTTAATTAAACAATTGGGTTTTAAATGAAACTTGGGGACGGATGGAGTTGGATTTGCCAACTCATCCTATGCAAATGTGTAGTAGTAGAATAACAATCTTTTCTAATAAGGGAAAACTAGCTTTATGCAAACAACTAAACTTAGAGCTTTCCACCAGCCAAACTGCATGTAAAAGTAGGTTCATTACACTATGATGTGACTTGCCAGTACATTCAATGTACTGACCCATTTGGCTGCAACTTATCACGTTGCAGATATATCCGACGAGGATTAAGGTGCGATAGGTCGATGTTCTACACTCAACCTTGCTCGTGGAGTTGGAGTCATTTACTTCTTTGCTTCCATCGTATTTGTTTATTGGCTTTATGCCCTATTCTGTAATAAATGTATTGCTCCTGGACTATCGATGTAATAAAGAGATGTGTGTTATTTCTGTTATTTCATCGAGTACTGTGTGTGCTAGCAAGTCGATCTAGGGACTAGCATGGTAAGCACAGAGACTTCGACTCTTACCGAGTCGGGTCGCTACATGCCAGCAAAGGAGGACGGCACTGGCGGTACTTTCACTAGTAGTGTCACTCTTGACAGTAAATAGAAATGTGTGATCATTGCCTTCCTGCGGGCGAGTGTAGATGTGTTTGCATGGTAACCATCTGACATCCCCGGCATTTCCAGGGAGGCAATTGAGCACCATCTTGATGTCTATCCCCATGCTCGGCCCGTCAAGCAGAAGGTTAGAAAGCAAGATTTGGAACAGTAACAATTCATTGCGGAAAAAATCGAGAAACTTGAAGCAACATGTCTGGTTAGGGAGTGCTTCATCCAACTTGCTTAGCAAATCTAGTTGTAGTGCGCAAGGCAAATGAGAAGTGGAGGCTTTGTATCGACAACACTCATCTCAATAAAGCATGCCCAAAGGATCCTTTCCACTTGCCGTGTATTGATCAAATTGTAGACTCCACTTTTGGGTGTGAGTTGCTCTCATTCCTTCATGCGTATTTTGGGTACCATCTGATATTAACGGCCAAGGAAGATGAGGAGAAAACTACATTCATTACTCCATGTGACACTTAATGCTTCATACCTATGCCTTCCGGACTAAAGAGCGATGGTTCAGCATTTGCAAGAGTCGTCCAGATTGGTTTTGAGCCGCAGCTGCATAGGAATATAGAGGCCTATATGGATGATATAGTGGTCAATACCAAGGAAAAATCTACCATCATTCAAGACTTAGAATAAATATTTGCGAATTTGCACAGAATCGACATGAAGCTCAATCCTGAGAAGTGTGTATTTGGTGTTCCATTCGGCAAACTTCTTAGTTCTTTGTATCCCAGCGTGGGATCGAAGCAAATCCCGACAAGATCAAGGCTATCGAGCAGATTTATACACCCAGAACCACCAAGGATGTATGGCGCCTCGCTGGCTGTGATGCTGCATTGAATAGGTTCATTTCAAGATCCGTGGAGCGTGCCCTGCCATTTTTAAAAATATCGAAAAAGGAAGGTCTAGTAAAATGGACTCCGGAAGTGGAGGCTACGCTGCAGGATCTGAAAGTGTACCTATCCTCTGCGCCAACGTTAGTTGTTCCTAGGCCATAGGAGCTGTTGCTGCTATATTTAGCGGCAACGAACCAAGTGGTCAATGATGTGCTAGTTGCACAGAGATAAGCTGGTGATGAGGAAATATGGCACGCCCAATATGTGATCCTTTCCGAGAGGAACTCGAAGGTCCCACCAAGGATAGAGGCGCATATTGGAGATGCTTTGCAAGGTGGATATCATTACATCGTACCATATACATAATAGATGGGGATACATACAAAGGCATACACTTGCTTCACAAATACATCAAACATCATACAAAAGAGCAACATCCGACTATGGATGAAACACAAATGAAAACTCAAACGACATCTATCCTGCTAGCCCCGGCTGCCAACTAGGAGCCTATCCCTCGATCGAAGAAGAAGAAGCAGCAGCAGCAGTAGAAGAAGAAGAAGAAGAAGAAGAAGAAGAAGAAGAAGAACTCCAAAACAAGCAAGCATCATTCTCACGTCATATCATCACATTACCTGTACCTCCATCCACTACTAGGGAAAACCTTATACATAGAATCCTACCAGTAGCGCATGTTTAAAGAAAGTGCTACTGCTACTTACCCATAGTGCGGGCACATGAAACGCGCTATAGATACGGGTGTAGCAGTAGCGCTCCTTCTGGAGAAAGCGCTACTACTGAAATTCCCACTACTAAGCCGGTAGGCTACGAATAGTAGTAGCGATCTTGGGAGAACTATGCTACTGCTTAGCTTATTGTAGCAGCGCGTTTTATTGCAAAAGCAGTACTGCTAATGAAAAGAAAATAAAATGAAGAACAAATAGAAAAGTAAAGGGAAATGAAAGAAATAGAAAAAGGAGACAGGAAAAAAGAAAATGTAAAGAAAAATGAAAGAAAAAGAAAAATAAAGCAGAAAGGCATAGCAGTAGCGTCTGTTCAGAACATGCGGTATAGATAATATAGCAGCAGCGTGTTTTTGTAGACCCCCGCTATAGAAAGGGAAAAGGGAAAAATAAAAGAAAAAGGAAAATAAATAGCTATAGCAGTAGCGCGTTTTGTAACAAGTGCTATAGCTAACTTAGCTGTAGCGCTTTTTCCTACCAGCACTACCGCTACGTTTGACTTAACCCCCACATGGTTTCTCTCCCCCACTTCTCCCCCAAATCCCTCACCCACTTCGCCGTCATCTCCCCACTTAGCCGTTGCCCCACTTCGCCATCGTTTCCTGCTAACGTTGACGCCCCCGGAGCCGCCCCCAACGCCACCGGAGCCGCCCCCAACGCCACCGGAGCGGTGTGGCCTCATCAATGCCACCAGGCCGCCTTCGCCGCCCCCGGAGCCACCCTCTATGCTCTGACTCCCTCGCCACCACTTCCTCCCTCGCCGTCACCGGAGATGCCCCTGCCTCCCTCGCACCACCAAAGTCATCCTCTGTAAGATCCCACCCCTCCTCTCTCTCATGAATAGCTCAAACATTGGATAGAGAACTAGCTGGCTAGGTTAACTAGTTTAATTAGGTTAATTATCTAGGTTAGTGCAAAAAATTAGTTAGGGCTTTGATAGAGAACTAGCTAGGTTAACTAGTTTTATTAGGTTAATTATCTAGGTAAACTAGGTTAACTAGCTAGGTTACTAACTTGGTTAACTAGCTAGGTTAATTAGGTTCATTAGGTTCATTAGGTAACAAGCTAGGTTAACTAGGTTGGCTAGGTTAGAGAAAAAAAATTAGTTTAGAGCAAAAATTTAGTTAGGGCAGTAGGATTGACTAGGGAAGTAGGGTTTAGAGCAAAAATTATTTGGACTATGGACCTGAATCTGGTCCAAATTTCATTCAAATGAAATTTGAATTATTTGGACTATGGAAATTTTGGTGAGGTCAGAAGGGTTAGAGAAAATGGAATTCCTTTGCAATTTGTGTTCTGTCCTAGGCAGAGAAGGGTTAGAGAAAATAATGTGTGTGTGTGTTAGAGGAATAGCTAGAATAGAATTTGGGTTCTATCCTAGCTAGGCACAGAAGTGTTTAGTGAGGTCATTTTGCAAAGGTTTTTTATTTTTGAAAAGTCCACTATTTTTCAAGGAAAAGAATTTAGGCAAGTTTTATTTTAAAGATGATCCCTTCCTATATTTTTACCTTTAAACAGAAAACAAAAGCATTTAGCTAAAAATAAAAAACAGTAGCTATGGAATTTAGCTATAAACAAAAAAATAGAATTGTTGTTATATGATATATGTCATTGATGTTATTTGCATATTCCATTATTTTTTATTATATCTTTTAATTGAAGTGGTCATGTTGTATCTTTTCATTGAAGCGGTTCAATTGTGCCCAAGTGGCCTTTTGTTGTTTGCAGGGAATGATTCCGAGTGGCCTATGTTTTGTCAGAATGTTGATTCATTTCCGTTCCAACAAATATTAGGCGCTCTATTTGTCCAATTTGTAGCAAAGGTCATGCAAAAACTCATGAATTTCGGCATGACTTTTGCTACAAACTAGGACATATCGAGTGCCCGGGATTTGCCGCAACGTGAATGAATCAACATTCCTGCAAAACATTGGCCTTTTTATGTCATTATTCATTTTATTAGGTCTATAATTAATTGACTAGATTTAATTGTACGAAACATGGATAGCAACGATGAAGGACATGGTGCTGGTGATTGCAATGTCTACGCGGCGGCAGACGCCTATTTGAACCTTCTTGATGAGCAACAGTTGTCGCATGACCCACCTGTCATCCGAGTCTGACACCAACATCGAGACCGGCGTCGAGACCGGCACAAAGATTGGCCAAGCCAGCATAGAACCGAAACCAAAGAGGCAACGGCGCCCAAAACAACTCATCACTACTAGACTGGTGGTCATGGAGGTGGACGATGGCAATTTTGAGCCAAAAGAGCCTGCGGAAGCATGCGCGTGCTACCACTAGTAGAAAAATGCCCATTTGTCCCAGTTCCATAGGCCCATTTGTCCCAGTTCTTGAACCAGGACTAAAGGGTTGGGACTAAAGCCCAACACGTTTAGTCCCGGTTAGCTTACGAACCGGGACAGATGGTGCTCCATGTGGCCACTGCGGCGAGCCTAGGCAGGAGGGCCTTTGGTCTCGGTTGGTAACATCAACTGGGACCAAAAAGCATCCACTCGTCAGTAGCTCCGGAGCTGGGGTTTTTGTGTGTTTAGGGGGGGGGGGTTGGGGGTTTTCATGGGTTAATTTAGGGGTTTCATATATTGTGTTAGATAGCTTAGGAGCTCGGGACAGAACCGGGACTAATGGGCTGGACTGGCTTGGACGAAAGCCCTGTTTTCTACTAGTGTATGGCAATCAAATAGGCTGCATCCTACAGGAAACCGCCACCATCAAAGATGCGAAACTAAGGAAGATACCAGATATGAAGCAGACCCTCCTAACGAAGCTGCACCAGGTGTTCTTGTTCCCGGGCTGGGATGAAAAGAAATATAAAAATATAGGTAAAGACCTGGCAATAAACAGACGTGCCATGGGCAAGTTTAGCGGCGTGTTGTCCATCGACAAAGTAAGGGTAAAAGCAAGGATCATCGACAAAAAGGAACCCTACTCTGAGATTGTAAAGGATAATCCAATAATTACAGAAAAGCAGTTTGAAATATTCAAGGCGGATTGCTATGCCGAAGCTGCCAAAGAAAAGTCGGAGTACATGAAGGGGCTTCAAGAGAGGAACATGGGGTAGCACCACCTCGGAAGCCATTGTTACGCGGGGAAGATATCCATATGGGCCAAGGAGGATGTGGAACGGGAAAGGCTGGGCATCCCAGACTCCTTGGCGGAGTTCACCGCCCAGCATGAGCGGGACGTCCTCAGGGCCCGGTACCATTGGGACCCAGTCAAGAAGGTTTTCGAGATGGACGCGGTCACGATGGAGTTCATGAGACTGATGGTAATTTTTAATTTACCCCCTAATTTTAGCTTCTGATCAATTCTACTCGCCGTCTGAGGATCCTTGTTCCTTTTGCAAAGAGAGAAGCACAGGATCGCGGCCAAAAGAGACTCGCTGTCTGAGGCATTGGCGAGGTCCAGGTGGGACACCCCATTCAACCGGGCTTTGAACATATTGAAAGGACTCCCAATGGTCACTCGGCCGCCGTATGGACGCGTGCAAGGCGTCGGAGATGGCGCCACGTGGAAGAAGTACTACCGTGAGACCACGGAGGAGAGAAAGGAAAGATGGAGGTTAAGTGAAGAAAACATCAACAAGAAGGTTGCGATTGTGGTTGATAAGAAAATAGCCAAGACAGCCGCAGCAGCGGTAGCTGCCGCAAAACAGCAGATTGCAGCTTCGTATGGTGTTTTGCTTCTGGCTATCGTCAATTGGAGCAGGCAAAATCCAAAAAAGATGCAGCGGACTTTCCCCTTGCCTACTTCTTCAGGAGCAGCTCAAGTAGCGTTGCACCAGCACCTGCTCCCACACCCGCACTAGCACCTGCTCCTACATCGGCTCCCGCAGCTGCTCCTGCACCAGCTCTCGCACCCAGCTCCTACACCGGCTCTCGCACCTGGTCATTGCAGCCCTTCCTCCATCTCGGACGTGCTCGGCGGTGCTTCGTCTTTGGCTGAGCTCGACGCCCTCATGGTAGCTATCACACCGGCCCTCTTCAATAAATGTATAATCTTCCGTTTCTGTTGCCTTTCGGATGTCTCACGTTGCAGACATGTCTTTGTAGGCCAACATAATGACATGCACCATATTGTACACCATTAGCGGGCAGAAGGTGGACGTGGGGAAGGCAACGATGGTGAAGCGTAAGGAACAATTGTTCCATATCTGGACGATCCCTCCTAACGTCTTCAAGGTTTCCGTGGCCAGTGTCAAACCGGGCCACGAGAATTTGGCTCCTCCAGTATGAGGGGGAGATGACGATGAGACCCCACGGCGGCTTGGCGATTGCAAGAGGTGGGTCTTGTTGTGGCCAAAGAGTCTGCTTCATTTGGAGGCGGCCGGGAGCACACCCACTTCCACGCAGCATCAGCAAGGTATGAAAATTAACACCCCACCTACCCAATTAGAGTCGCTTGTCATGCCGGGCGATAGCGGACGGGGTGAGGAAGAGGCTCCATTAGTCGCTGATGATGTCGCCGCCGTCGAAGAAGCAATGCATGATATTGATGCCATCGATGAGGATGATGATGACACTCTACAGTATCTCAATACTAGCGCCTATGACGACAGAGGATTGATGGCTCGGCAGTATGAGTACTCAAGGGTTGAGCGTCATGAGTTGGTACCTGAATTGCCGGCGGCTGAATGTATTATAGACGACCTTCTAGTAGCAAAGAATCATAGGAAGAGAGCGAGGAAACGCAACAAAGATTTTTCTATGATCCAGCCGCCTCCGCAGCCTCGGCTTCAAGACTGTATACCTATCGTGGGTGCGACGAAATTCCATATCCCCGGTAATCTGATCCTACCTAAGGCAGCAGTAGAGGCCATATACGACGATCTAAGGAGACTTCATGACAATGTGCTGCGGAGAGAGAAAAGCCTGATTGCCTCGAAAAATCCAGGATACCCGCTCTACGTGGTAAACGTGTCGCAGCAAAGGTTGTACGTCGACACATTCCCTGCAGAGAAGTTCTTCCTTCGATTCAATTACATCTTCGACATGTTTCACGTGAAAGAGCTGGATTTTACATTTGTCCGCCCTTTTTCCTTGTACATGAACTACATCATCAGGATTGGGCAAATACCATATATCTATGTCACTGACCCGTACTTCATGCAGGAGAGCTTCTTGTCAGTCTGTGAAAGGCATCGCGAATACGCGAGTAACTACATCGCTCATTTCATGGTTGGCAATAAGGACAAGGAGACTATTCTCGTGCCTTATCATCCCATGTAAGTCATCCGCGCGGATATCCTTCCTTCAATCTCAATACTTTCATTTGCATGCGTGGAGGCTAATTTGACGTGTACTTATTTTGTGCAGCGACGGGCGTGCTGTCCTCATCATCCTTAACCCCTGATTCCCCCATGCTCTTTACTTGGACTCGTCGAAGAACATGGAGGAATAGGATTACACCCACATAAAGTCTATTCTCGACAGTGTTATATTTACGTACGCGTACGGGGTGGAGAAATCACAACCAGGAAGACAAGAAACCGCAAGCCCTGCTTCAGCCATAAGACCGACTTCTGCTGCATCCAGCAACCGAGTGGTACTCTCAGTGATGGACTCTATGTCCTCCACCACATGCTGGAGTACAGACAAGATCAGCAGAACCTTCGCATGTCACCTAGATCCGGTGATGCCCATATTCTGTAATGGGCAAAGAATCTTGGAGATATCCCGGATCGTCGACTCCGAGCCGAGTTCTATCACATCCAGCATGAGCTTGCCCAAATCATCAGGAAGGAGGTACTCGAAAAAATAGTGATGTTCTATGAAGAAGGGAAAGTGTTCCGGGAAGACGTCCAAACACGTGTAGCTGCTCAGCGTCTCGACCTGAAGCCTTTCACTTCGCTCGGGGACTATCTCCCTGACTTGGATGGATGGCATGACATGTTGGAGTGATTGACAATATATGACAATGTGTCCGTTTAGTCCATACTTTCTCTATGACAAAACTTTGGGTTATGTATGACGAAACTTCATTTGTGATGTAATTAAACCCTCCTCCTCAACTAGCGAAGATCAGTCTCGTTAGGCATTTTGGGTACGATGAACTTTGTTATTTATTCTTATGATATGTTGCATCTATTTTTGGCAAGTCCGTCTCTTCTTGTTGCTCAACTATATATGTTGCGTATCATCGACTCATGTGATGATGTAGGTCCATAGATCATCAATGGCGAAAAAGTGCTACGCCAGGAGTATACACGAGTGGCCGGAGTGTTAGGCCCAGGTGTACCGGTTTTCGGTTTCCAAGTGACAGCCAGTAGTTAGTTTAGTTTCACGGTAGTGTGACAGAGGGATCCGAACCATCGCCTCAAGAAGTACTACATTATGTATGATAAGACATGTCAGTTAGCTTGTATCGCTATATCATGATTATGATCTGACGACATGATTTGTGTTGGATGATATGATGAGACTATTATGTGTGATATGATGAGCATATCGCATGTTTATGTTATGATTAGAATACTATATAAACTTGTACAAAAACATCGCAAATACGTAGCAAAAAAAGATATGAGAAAATGTAGTAGTAGTGCTCTTTAGTGCTGGACAGGAAAACACTACTGCTAAAGCACTTAGCAGTAGCACCGGTATGGAAAGTGCTACTGGTAAGTATCTATAGCAGTAGCGCATGCCAAAAGGTGCTACTACTAAATGTTATCTGTAGCGTCATATTAGTAACATGGGTACCCGCGCTACTGATACACCAAAAACCCGCACTACTGCTAGGCTTTTCCCTACTAGTGATCTGTTGTTGTAGTAATCTATGAGCCACGAGGACTCGGCAACCCCATTACCATGGGTATCAAGACTAGCAAAGCTTAATGGGTATGGAATGGATAAGTGGTGAGGTTGTAGCAGCACTCAGCATTGTATGGTGGCTAACTTACGAGTAGAAGAGTAAGAAGAGTAGCTATGCATAACGGTTGCAACTAGTAATGTTCAATAAGTGATCCTGAACTACTTACGAATCAATCATAACCCCACCATGTTCTCTTCTCGAACTCCCTCGAGAAGAGACTGTCATGGTTACGCATGCAGTTGGTGTATTTTATTTTGGATCTGGTGTCAGGTTCTCTACAACCGAATATTATAAATTTCCAATCCGCCACATAACCACGGGTACGGCTTCGAGAAAGATTTAGCCCTGTAGGTGTCCTCCAAGTGATCCATTATAAATTACCACACGCATCCGATGGAACATCCTCACACGATGAAGAGCACGATGCATACGATAAGGAATTCCGATGGACAAGCCACTCAGCAAAGGAAAAACTAAACCAGCAAGACCATCCGATGTGTTGTCACCCCGATAAGAGCCACGCATATCTCATTCTCAGGACAACACCATCTATGCAAAAGTGGACGATAGCCAAAATACCATCGAGTCGCCCCGAGGCGGCACCGCTGACTACTAGGTAGGTGGGCCAACACTCATGAGGAGCACCGGCCCGATTTGTTGATTAATTATCCACAGGGTCCGAAAACTCCCTATGCAAGTTTTAGTTGTTATTAGGCAAATTAAAACCAAGTTGGGCCTTGCTGGAGGAGTTTAAACATAAGCAAATGAACAAGGGGTTCCCATACATCCACATGTGTTAGGAGCACTCATCGAGGAACATAACATGGGTACGACTTAGGGTAGCAAGAGTGGAACAAAACACCAGGTAAAAGGTTGAGCCTTCCACCCTTTACCAAGTATATAGATGCATTAATTAAATTGGAGATATTGTGATATCTCATGATATCCATGTCCCAACATGGAACAACTTGCATCTGCAACTACCAACACTATAAGGGGGGCTGAGTAAAGCGGTAGCATAGCCTAACAACGGTTTGTTATGAATGTGGACAAGGTTAGAGGTTATTTCATGGCCAATTGGCAGGCTTGACAAAAAGTGGTAGGTAGCGCGACATAGCGATAGCATAAGGACAACTAGCAAAGCAAAGATAGTAGTGATATCCAAGGTAATGGTCATCTTGAATGAAATCCCGCTAGGAAGAAGATCGAGTCCATGAAGAATACGAACGGGTATAGTTGAGCGAATCCTCACAATTGCAACGTAACTGGAACTATCGAGAAGAAGCACAACCAAAAAGAAGCAAACAATGCGGTAAACACACAAGCATAAACAATGCATGATGTACAACCAAGTATGATGCATGACAAGGTTAAATGTTGTTAACAAGGCAAGAGGTGAAGCATATGCAAACTACTTATTTAGGCAAGTTTAAATGAAGCTGGGAACAAAAATAACAATTCCGGAAAATCCCCATATGCATATTACAAATTTGGTACTGTTCTGCCCTATACACAATTTTAATGTTATTAAAAAGCAAGATAAAGTGCACCATGTTAATATATGCATTCTTCTACCCCATTTACATATAAAGTTTATTTAATTCGGAGCTACGTTTATTTATTTATGAAATAAACCATTTTAGCATGTCATTTATGCAAATTAATGCGAACATCACTTTTAAATATTTTAACATGGAAGAAAGTTGCAAATTGTTAATCTATACAAAATTTTGAGCATTTTACATATATAACTTTTTTAATTTGGATTAACCAATGACAAGACATGATCATCTCAAAATGCATGCAAATCTGACCAAAACAGAAGAGAAATAACATGAAGGGGAAAAACTACAGGAGGGAAGGATCAGGCCAAATCCACCACTCCAGTGGCGGCCCAGCAGAATCAGGCCCAAGTGCTAGTGTGTGTGCAGAGAGAAAAACAGGCAAAAATCAAGGATTCCTAGGACTCGGATCCAAGACCTCCCGCATGCAAACAAGTGCGCTGACCACTGGGCTAGATGTGTGTTTTTGAGAAAACAGGGGAAATGTGTTATTTGAACCGGATCAAAGGCCAAGCCTTGCTTCTCCCATGAATGCACGGTGGTGTGCACCTGCATTGTTATTGAGGAGCAAGGCATCAACCATGGATGATGTAGAGCTTTAGCACCAATGCGGAAATACGACGGGGTGTAGCTGCGGGCCGCTTACGTGCATGTGGGGATTCTACAAGTGTGCATGGGCAGGAGCTCCTAGAGCATTTTGGACATGGCAGCGGAGCACGGTGAGGTGGGTGGCCGAAGCTGGGCAAGCGGTATGCTGGCCAGGTGCTGGTGCGTGTAGGTGCTCGCGTGCATGTGCTACGGGCAAGTAGATGGCTGCGCGTGTGCGTGCGGAGGGCAAAGCTCGAGCTTTCGCTCACTGCCATGGTGGTCGTGGCTTGCCTGCAGTGAGGGAGTGATGGGACAAGAACGATGAAAGAAATAGGTGGGAAGGAGCGGAGGCTCACAATGGGACGCTCCGAGTAGTCGATCGGCTCGGCGGCGCAGTGGAGGAAGTGAGAAAAAGAGTTCATCACCGGCAGTTCTCGTACCAGAGGAAGAACACGGCACCGAAGATGTCATGGAGGCGGCTCCGGGCCGTGCTCCGCGGGTACGGGTGGCGAAGGTCGTCGCGGCGACTCTCGCTCCGGGAGAAGGGTGAAGAGGCATGGGTCAAGCCAGGCTCGAGCTTGAGCTTGGTTTGTCCATGGATTGTTAGGGGATCTCTCTCTCTCTATTACTCCATTGATTCAAATTCGAGCTACAATTCGAGAGGAAGGAGGGAAATTGGGGAGGAAGATACAGATACACACGCAAGCCTCTCAGCCAACTAGCCGTTTGCCACTGCCTGCCTCTACACGCACACCAACAACCCTTTAAGTAGTGACGGCTTCATTAAGCCCATTCCGGCCCAGCAAGCCGAGCTGGCAGACGAGGCTCCCTTCTTGGCTGGCCCGTTGCTTGAATTAGCTCCTCACGCTCTTCTGATGCACTCTCGCTAGCTTGATCTGTGAGAATCCCCCCTTTCTTAGAAACGGCTTGTCCCCAAGCCGGAGCCCTTGGAAACATTTGCCTCAATGTCTCTTTATCCTCTCAAGTAGCAAGATCATCAGAAGAATTACTCCAACGAACCAAAACATGGACCACAGAGTTAGAACCACGTTTGATCACTCCCTACTGCTAAATCTCTTCAGGCACCTGAAGATGAGCATCAAAAGGAGGTAACTGTGGAAGCACTTCACAACCAGGAGCCAAGACCTTCTTCAATAGCGAAACATGGAAAACTGGATGGACCTTGCTAGAAGCAGGCAAAGCCAACTCATATGCTACTTCACCCACACGAGCAATAATCTGGAAGGGTCCATAAAACATAAAGGCCAGCTTGTGATTAGCACGTGGAGCAACAGAAGACTGCAAATATGGTTGCAACTTAAGAAACACCAACTCCCCAACTTCAAACGAGCACTCAGTTCAATGCTTATCAGCTTGAACTTTCATTCATTGTTGTGCACGAGTTAAATGCTGCTGAACTAAGTCAAGAACCACTTTGCGCTGGTCAAGCCACTATTTCAAATCCTCGGACTGAATGGTATCATCAACAGAAATACCAAAGTGACGAGGAACATGCCCATAAACAACCTCAAATGGTGTTTGCCCTGTGGCTAAATGCCAATTCGTGTTGTACCAAAATTCACATAGAGGTATCCATTGTGCCCAACGAGTGGGGTGTGCACTGACAAAACATCGGAGGAAGCATTCCACTTGCTGATTCACATGCTCCGTCTGACCATCCATCTGTGGATGCCGAGCATAACTCATACGAAGCATAGTACCTATCTTAGCAAACAGCTCTTTCGAAAAAAGGCTAGTAAACACTCGATCACGGTCTGACACAATAGACAATGGCATGCCACGAAGACGATAAACTGCATTCAGAAATGCCTCAGCTACAAACAGAGCAGTGAAGGGATGATGCAAAGGGATGAAATGGCCATACTTTGTTAACTTGTCAATGACCACCAACAGACAATTATACCTACCAGATGTGGGAAGACCTTCAACAAAATCCATGGTCACCATTTCCCAACGCAAAGTTGGAATTGGCAGAGGTTGCAACAATCCAGGATATGGTATACGTTCAGGCTTAGCTTGCTGACAAATCAGACAGTGTTGCACAAACTGTTTAATGAAACCTCGCATACCTGCCCAACGAAACAACTGTCTCACACGTTTGTAAGTGACAGGGAAACTTGAATGCCCACCAATGGCACTATCATGAAAAGCACAGACCAACTTATGATGCAACTGAGGTCTATTACCCACACAAATACATTGATCAATGTGCAAAATGCTAGCTCTCAAGGAAAACTTCTTGTCAGATTGAGGATTAAGTGCCAATCGTTGAAACAAAGCAGCAGAAAAAGGATCATCAACATAACTCGGAATGATATCTTCCAACCACAATGGTTGTACAGAAGAGATACGATGAAGTTCATGGAGCATTTCTTTTGCCGTGTGAGGTCTCCTGGACAAAGCATCAGCAGCTTTGTTCTCAACTCCTTTTTTATAAAAAATGGTGTAAGTAAGGTCAAGCAACTTAGTCAAAGCTTTTGTTACCAAAATGTGTGCAAACGTTGATCAGAAAAACTGGCTAAACTCCTTTGATCAGTATGAATAACAAATTCAGACAGCTGTAAATACTGTCGCCAATGATCTACAGCAAGAAGTATAGCTAAGTACTCTTTTTCATAAACAGAAAGAGCCTGGTTTCGAGGTCCCAAAGCCTTACTAACATATGCTAAGGGATGACCATCTTGCATAAGAACTGCTCCAATGCCCACATCACAAGCATCTGTTTCCACAACAAACTTCTTGGAGAAATCTGGAAGTGCTAACACTGGTGCTGAAGCAAGAGCTTCTTTAAGAGCTGCAAAAGATGGTTGTTCCACATCTGTCCAATGGAAATACACTCCTTTTTTGAGCAACACGATTAGAGGTTTGCTGATAACTCCATAAAGCTTAATGAACTTCCTATGATAGCCAGCCAAACCCAAAAATCCCCTGACCTCTTTAACATACACATGAACTGGCCAGTCCTGGATAGCAGAAATCTTAGCAGGGTCAGTGGACACACCCTCACCACTGATGATGTGGCCCAAATATCCAATTTCTTGGTGGGCAAAAGCACACTTGGATAATCTGACTTGCCATCGATGCTGAATCAGCAACTGAAGTACTTCTGCCAAGTGCTGTAAATGAAGTGCATAAGTGGCACTAAAAACTAGAATATCATCAAAGAAAACCACTGCACATTTTCTCAACACAGGGGATAGATCACTATTCATAGCAAATTGGAAAGTGTTAGGCCCTCCAGTTAACCCTTGTGACATGACCAAAAATTCAAAATGGCCATTATGAGTTTGAAATGCAGTCTTGTATTCCTCTCCAGGAGCAACCCTGATTTGATGATAGCCAGATCTCAAATCCAATTTAGAGAACCAAAAGGCCCCAGCTAATTCATCCAAAAGCTCATCAATTACCGGAATTGGATATTTACATTTAGTAGTGATAGCATTAAGGTGCCTAAAATCAAAGACAGGCCTCCAAGAATGATCCTTCTTTTGAACCAACAACATTGGGGAAGAAAAGGGACTATTACTAGCTCTGATCACACCAGAGTCCAACATTTCTTTTACTTGTTTCTCCAATTCATCCTTCAAGGCAGGAGCAACTCTATAAGGTCTGATAGCAACAGCACCAGCTCCAGGAATGAGAGGGATTGTATGATCATATTTTCTTCTAGGTGGTAAACCACTAGGAGCTGCAAAAACTGGAGCAAATTTCTCAATAAGCTCTTGAATTTCCTGTGGTAATTGAGACAAATTAACTTCTTCAGTAACTAACAAGGCTGGCATTTCCATTACTGCACACAATTGAGGACTAGCATCTGCACCAAGCAATGTAACTAACATCTGATCTTTCTGGAACGAAATCCAATGTTTAGCCCAATCCACCTGCATAAGGCTATTAGCAGCAAGCCAATCCATACCCAATATGCCATCATAAGTCCCCGAAGGAAAAACCTTAAACTAACTAGTAAAGGTATAACCAGCACAAGACCACTGCCCTGTTTTCAATTGACTACAACAAGGAATTAATTTCCCATCGGCCACTCTGACCATAGAAACTGGCATGGCAGAAACGCCTGACATGGAAGCAGCTACAACTGCATCAAGGAAAGTGTGACTACTACCACAATCCACCGGGAAATACAGTGTACATCCTTGTAACTGAACTCTGAGCATGATAGTGGACACAACAGGAACAGTAGGATCACCAATAGTAGCTATAGACAGTGTCATAGCATTAGCTTCACTAACCATGTCTTCCTCTGAAATACTGAATTCATCAGGCCAACACTGTACATATTCCAACATCTCCTGAACCACATGCAACTGAATTTCCTGCTTACACTTATGATCTCGAGCCCAACGCTCACCACAAACAAAACACAAACCCTTAGACCTTCTGAATGCACGTAAAGCTGACCATCTATCATCAGTTGCAGATGATTTAACAGTGTCAGTTACCTTCTTCTCCTCCAAAGGATTACTTGGACCTGAGCGACTCGTTCCAATCAAACTTGACGATTTTGAGCAAGGAACAAATGGGTGGGATGTGGCGATGAACTAGTTAATTCATCTGACAACAAAGCCAAAGCATATGCAGAATCCAAATCAAGCGGCTGCTGAATTCCAACCAACATGTGCACTGCAGGTGTCAACCCTTCCATGAAACGAGTCACATAATGCACTGTATTGGGGTGGTCCTCATAAGCAGTTAACTGATCAAACAGTTCTGAAAATCGCTCAACATACTCTTCAACAATGCTAGTTTGGCGAATAGAAAATAACTAACACAACAAGTTTTGGTGCTTATTACGGCCAAAACGGGACATCAACAAACTACAAAACTTTGACCAGGATGCATTAGGTGCTCTACACTGAACAGACTCCAACCAACGAGCAGCAGATCCATCAAACAAAGATGAAGCAAAGGAAACCCACTGATTCTATCGTGTGTTCCAAAAACTAAAATAATCCTCACATCGAGTCAGCCATAACTTCGGGTTGGACCCATCAAACCTAGGCAACTCAATCCGAAGGCCAAATCCAAGTGCCTGAATAGGAAACTGATGGAAATTCTCCTGAGGTGTACTGACGTGCCTAGGAGAATTATGCTTTGAATGCATACCTCAAACCTGAGGGGGAACGTACTTGGGAGCCGATCCATCAAGCCCAGCCATGGTACCTTGCACCGGCTACTTGCTAGCAGACGGATCTCGTGGAGATGGAGGTGGTGTGGCCCCAATTTCTCCATGGATCTCATCGAGGTCGATGCTGAGGGAGAGCTTGACGTCATCGATCCGCCCCGAAAGCTGATCCAACTTGGTGTCGAGCTTGGAGAGTGTGGTCACCATCGCCTCATTCCGCTCGGAGGAGCTCTTGGCGAGGGCAGCGTCGAAATCCGCCTACAGCAGCTCATACAGTGCCTTTGTCTCCGGTGGAATTCGATCCATAGCCTCGGCGCTGCGGCGGTCGGTGAAACGGGTGTGGTGGGGGTGGCGAGGAAATTCCAGGATGGGATGCTCTGATACTAGATTGTTAGGGGATCTCTCTCTCTATTACTTCATTGATTCAAATTCGAGCTAAAATTCAAGAGGAAAGAGGGGAATTGGGGAGGAAGATACAGATACACACGCAAGCCTCTCGGCTAACTAGCCGTTTGCCACCGCCTGCCTCTACACGCACACCAACACCCCTTTAAGTAGTGACGGCTTCATTAAGCCCATTCCGACCCAGCGAGTCGAGCTAGTAGACGAGGCTCCCTTCTGGGTCGGCCCATTTCTTGAATTAGCTCCTCGTGCTCTTCTAATGCACTCCCGCTAGCTTGATCGCTGACAGGAGTCAATGGGAGCGTGGGTGGACTTACCTTGGCGGCATCAGGAGGAAGAGAAGGGTGGAATGGACAGAGGAGAACCCTAGGAGGCAGGGGCTGGTTTTATAGGAAGGCTTGGCGAGCTCCCGACCATCAAATCAATGGGCTGGTCTATGTGGCTCCGGTAGGTGCCTTGCCGTATGGGAGGAGGGAGATGAACAGGGGGTTGGGGCGCTGGTGGGCTGCGGTGGCTTGGCTGGGCCGTAGGGAGGCCCAGTGCAGTCGCAAGGTAAGGCCACTTTTCTTTTCTCTCTTAAAAATCTTTCTGCAAATATATAATCCACAAAACACAAAAGGGAAAAGGTCAGAGAGTTGGGAAATTAATATGAGAGATATAAATATATCCCTCTACTCCTGGTAATAGGTTCTATTTGAATAAATTGGCCTGGCAATTTTTAGAGATAGAAAAATAGTCCAAGTTTGAATTAAATTAAAACTTGAGCCATTTTGAACCCAACCAAAACAAGTTCAATGGAGCTGAAATTTGGCAGAGAGGCAATACGTATGGTTTAAAATTATCAGGAAATAAATGAACATTAATGGAGGCAGGAACAATGTCACTTGGCATGAAACCAAAAATTGAAATAAAGGAAGAAGTGGATAGGTTGTGCACTTGGGGAAAAATGTTGACGAAAAAGCTGAAGATGGTTAGAACACCAACAATATATCAGCATGAAGAATGCAACCCGCATGATGATCATGATGAAATGCGAATAAAAGATAGGAGGCACAATGAAACGTAAGATGATGCAAGATATGACAATGGCACTCAACATGATCATGGCATGCAAAAAATAAAATGAAAGAAAGAATGTAAGACAAAGATGAATATGATGCGTGATGCAACAAAAGCCAAGTGCAACATCCATAACATAAGTAGCATGCAACAAGGCAAGATCACATAAAAAAATAGCATGCATCTTGGTCTTGGGATGTCACAAAATACCAGCAGCAAGCCCATCCCACGACAAGGCCGGGTACTCCCCGGCAGGGTCCAACGCCGGCAAGTCAGGAGTGGTACGAGCAAATGAAGTCAATCAGCAGTTGGTTCAAAAGAAGAAGGTGGTGTAGTGACCAGTGTATTTTCTTAGTTCTCTTATGCAGGGGGCTAGGTCACGGTACTCTGGGTTGCAAAAGTTGCTTTTCGGCCTCCTCATGGTCTCGAGAAAGCTATGCTACTACTCCAAGCACATGAGATCACCGCTGTCACTCGCTTCTTGTTACTGCGTATTTTGAGAAATCTAGAAGCAACTGGCAGGATAGTGGAGTGGGCATTGGAGTTGTCAAGTTTTGCACTCAAATTTGAGATCACTTCCACTATTCAGATCAGAGACTTGGAGGAATTTATTGCAAAGTGGACGCCAACGCAAGATGATGAGGTTCAGGAATCAACTCTTCCCAGCAAGGAAACATGAAAGTGATGGATCATGTACTTTGACGGTGCCTTCTTGTTGCGAGGCGCCAGTGCTGGAGTGCTGCTTGTCGCACCTACCAGAGAAGACCTCAAGTATGTGGATCAAATGTACTTTCCCAAGAAGAAAGAGACCAACAACACCGCAAACTATGAAGGGCTTCTTGCCTTCCTTAGAATTTCAGTGGAGTTGGAAATCAGAAACTTGATCATTCATGGAGATTTGCAACTGGTTGTGAAGCAAGTGAACAAGGATTATTAGAGCTCGTTGATTGAAGCATATGTGGAAGAAGTGAGGAAATTGGAGGAACACTTTGACAAGTTGCAAACAAAGCATATCCCCAGTGCGAAGAACATCATTGCTGACCACCTGTCAAAGTTGCTGCCCAAAAGCTACCTGTGGAACCAGGAACTTTTGTACACCATTTGACTAACCATCAGTCACTCTAGCAACACAAGCCAATAATAGAATAAGTTAAGCACCGTCAAGTATTTTCTGGCAGAGCTCCCTGAAGCCACCGGCAAGAATGTTGACAGGAACAACAACGCGCCTACTGGTGAGCAGTGGCTTCACCTAGAACCTCAGGTTCTTCCTATTAAGGTCAGCACTCCCGCAGCTGTAGAGATGCCTTTAGTCCCTGTAGTCGAGCCGCAAGCTCCGTCATGGGTGCAACACATATTCCAATTTCTTCAGATAGGAGAGCTTCCCGATGATTAAGAAGAAGCTGAGAAAGTAGACCATCAATCAAGTATGTATGACTTTGTGGATAAAATTCTATGCAGAAAGAGACCAAATAAAGTGAAATTTAAGTGCATTTGCTGTGAAGATGGACTGAACTTGTTGGCAGGGATACACGGAGGCATATGTGGCTCTCACATAGGATCAAGAGCCCTTGTCGGCAAAGATTTCCAGTGATAACCCACAAGTATAGGGGATCACAACAGCTTTCGAGGGTAGAGTATTCAACCCAAATTGATTGATTCGACACAAGGGGAGCCAAAGAATATTCTCAAGTATTAGCAGCTGAGTTGTCAATTCAACCACACCTAGAAACTTACTATCTGCAACAAAGTGTTTAGTAGCAAAGTAATATGATAGTGGTGGTAGCGGCAACAAAAGTAAAGACAGCAAAAGTAATGTTTTTGGTATTTTGTAGTGATTGTAACAGTAGTAGCGGGAAAGTAAATAAGCGAGAACCAGTATATGGAAAACTCGTAGGCACCGGATCAGTGATGGATAATTATGCCGGATGCGGTTCATCATGTAACAGTCATAACATAGGGTGACACAGAACTAGCTCCAATTCATCAATGTAATGTAGGCATGTATTCCGTATATAGTCATACGTGCTTATAGAAAAGAACTTGCATGACATCTTTTGTCCTACCCTCCCGTGGCAGCGGGGTCCTAATGGAAACTAAGGGATATTAAGGCCTCCTTTTAATAGAGTACCGGACCAAAGCATTAACACATAGTGAATACATGAACTCCTCAAACTACGGTCATCACCGGGAGTGGTCCCGATTATTGTCACTTCGGGGTTGCTGGATCATAACACATAGTAGGTGACTATAGACTTGCAAGATAGGATCAAGAACTCACATATATTCATGAAAACATAATAGGTTCAGATCTGAAATCATGGCACTCGGGCCCTAGTGACAAGCATTAAGCATAGCAAAGTCATAGCAACATCAATCTCAGAACATAGTGGATACTAGGGATCAAACCCTAACAAAACTAACTCGATTACATGATAAATCTCATCCAACCCATCACCGTCCAGCAAGCCTACGATGGAATTACTCACGCACGACGGTGAGCATCACGAAATTGGTGATGGAGGATGGTTGATGATGACGAAGGCGACGAATCCCCCTCTCCGGAGCCCCGAACGAACTCCAGATCAGCCCTCCCGAGAAGTTTTAGGGCTTGGCGGCGGCTCCGTATCGTAAAATGTGATGATTTCTTCTCTCTGATTTTTTTCTCCGAAAGCAAATATATAGAGTTGGAGTTGGCATCGGAGGGCATCCAGGGAGCCCACGAGGTAGGGGGCGCGCCCTAGGGGGGTGCCCCCCACCCTCGTGAGAAGGGTGTGGGCCCCCTGATCTTCCTCTTTGGCGAGGATTTTTTATTATTTTTTCTAAGATGTTCCGTGGAGTTTCAGGTCATTCCGAGAATATTTGTTTTCTGCACATAAAACAACATCATGGCAATTCTGCTGAAGACAGCGTCAGTCCGGGTTAGTTCCATTCAAATCATACAAGTTAGAGTCCAAAACAAGGGCAAAAGTGTTTGGAAAAGTAGATACGACGGAGACGTATCAACTCCCCCAAGCTTAAACCCTTGCTTGTCCTCAAGCAATTCGGTTGACAAACTGAAAGAAAGAAAGAAAAACTTTTACAAACTCTGTTTGCTCTTGTTGTTGTAACTATGTCAAGCCAGCATTCAAGTTTTCATCATAGATCATAACTAACCACATTTGCAATAATTCTCAGGTCTCATAATTACTCATATCAATAGCATAATCAACTAGCAAGCCATAATAATAAATCTCAGATGACAACACTTTCTGAAAACAATCATAATATGATATAACAAGATGCTATCTCGCTAGCCCTTTCTGAGACCGCAAAACATAAATGCACAGCACCTTTAGAGAACAAGGACTGACTAGACATTGTAATTCATGGTAAAAGAGATCCAATCATAGTCATACCCAATATAAATTAACAGTGATGAATGCAAATGACAGATGTGCTCTCCAGCTAGTGCTTTTTAATAAGAGGGTGATGACTCAACATAAAAGTAAATGGATAGGCCCTTCGCAGAGGGAAGCAGGGATTTGTAGAGGTACCAGAGCTCGGTTTTGAAATAGAGATGAATTGTATTTTGAGCGATATACTTTCATTGTCAACGTAACAACTAAGAGAGGGCGATATCTTCCATGCTAAACACATTATAGGTGGTTCCCAAACAGAATGGTAAATTTTGTACTCCCCCTCCACCAACAAGCATCAATCCATGGCTTGCTCGAAACAACGAGTGCCTCGAACATACATCAGGTCCCAGGGGGAGTTTTTTTTGCAATTAATTTTGATTTAGTTTGCATAAAGCATGGGACTGGGCATCCTGGTGACCAGCCATTTATCTCGTGAGTGAGGAGCGGAGTCCATTCCTCTTGAGAATAACCCGCCTAACACGGAACATAAGGACAGCCTTGGTTGATACATGAGCTATTCGAGCATACAAAACAGAATGTTTATTTGAAGGTTTAGAGTTTGGCACATACAAATTTACTTGGAACGGCAGGTAGATACCGCATATAGGAAGGTATAGTGGACTCATCTGGAATAACTTTGGGGTTTAAGGGATTGGATGCACAAGCAGTATTCCCGCTTAGTACAAGTGAAGGCTAGCAAAAGACTGCGAAGCGACCAACTAGAGAGCGACAACAGCCATGTACATGCATTAAAATTAATAAACATTGGATGCAAGCATGAGTAGGATATAATCCACCATGAACATAAATATCGTGAAGGCTATGTTGATTTTGTTTCAACTACATGCATGAACATGTGCCAAGTCAAGTCACTTAAATCATTCAAAGGAGGATACCACCCCATCATACCACATCATAACCATCTCAATAGCATGTTGGCACACAAGGTAAATCATTATAAATCATAGCTAATAAAGCATGGCACAAGCAACTATGATCTCTACTTGTCATTGCAAACATGTTTATTCATAATAAGCTGAATCAAGAACGAGGGGCTCATCATATTTACAAAACAAAAGAGGTCGAGTTCATACCAACTTTTCTCATCTCAGTCAGCCCATCATATATCATCATAATTGCCTTTCACTTGCATGACCGAACGGTGTGAATAATATTAAGAGTGTACGTGCATTGGACTAAGCTAGAATCTGCGAGCATTCAATAAACAGGAGAAGACAAAGCAATATGGGCTCTTGGTTAAATCAACAATAATGCATATAAGAGCCACTTCAACAATTTAATTATGGTATTCTCCTACTGACCCCCAAAGAAAAGAAAAGAAATAAAACTATTTACACGGGAAAGCTCCCAACAAGCAAAAGAAGAACGGGAAATTTTTTTTGGGTTTTCTTTTTAAGTATTACTACTACAGCAGAAAAATAAACTACTACTATTTTTTTGTTTTTCTTAAGGTCTAACAAACACACAAGAAGAAAGCAGGAAAAAGAAAATAAACTATCATGGATATTACAGTGAAAAAGTATGAGCACCGACATGTAGCAATGAGTGTGTGTGAACATAAATGTAATATTGGTGAGAAATACATACTCCCCCAAGCTTAGGCTTTTGGCCTAAGTTGTTCTATGGCCACGGCTGGCCTGGAGGATATCCATAATAATAGTTGTTGGGGTCGTACTGTGATGAGGAAGAATAGTTGGGATCATACTGATGTGCAGCGGTTATCGCCTGCTGAGCTGCAGCGTGGAGTCGAGCTGCCTCCGCTCTCCTCTCGTACTCTTCTGCCTCCTCTCTGGTAATAACATATCTTCTTTTTGTCTGTGAATCAAAGAAGGCAGGAGCAGGGAGAGTAATACGGAAAACACGTCGTTTATCAAAAATTAAACGATATAAGAGAGGTGATTCAGGCCTCTCGACAAACTGGTGCGAAGCCATAGAGTCATAATCTAAATATGCAGGAGGCAACTCCATATCACCCTCATGAATGTCTATCTCAAGAAAATGAGCTAAGCGGGTTGCATAAATTTCTCCAAAGAAATCTCCATTATGTCTATTATGATGCAACCTACGAGCTACAATGGCTCCCATATGATAAGATTGGTCTCCTAACACAGCACTCCTAAGAATGCTAAGATCAGGGACACACATGTGACATGCTTCATCCTTAGCATTTATGCATCTACCGATGAAAAGAGAAAAATAATGTATAGCAAGAAAGTGAATGCTCCCTATGGTAGCCTGCGTTATATCTCTAGATTCCTCCACGGTTATACTAGCAAGAAAGTTTCTAAATTCAGATTTAGGGGGATCCGTAACACTACCCCATGATGGAAGTTTGCAAGCAGAAGAGAAATCCTCTAAGTCCATGGTATAAGATTTGTCATAGAGATCAAACATGACTGAAGGAGAATTACGTGAAGATGAATACTCAAACCTCCTCACAAATGAACTTGTGAGATCATGATACTGGGGGCATTTGTTAGCCTCAAAATCCTCAAGACCGGCATTGCACAAATATGCTTTGAATTCTTCTTTAATTCCCGCATGGTCCATAAAATTTTCCGATGGCCATTCGCAAGGCCATACTAGAGCGTCTCTTGGTGGATCCTCGTCAGCATCGCGCATAGCAATCCTTGGTCCTTGCTTCTTAGAGGAACCACCTTGGAACATCTTCCTAAGCATATTGTTTTTCTCTGAAAAATTCTTAAATTTTTAGTAACTTCAAACAAAAGTGAACCAACTTTAATAAAACTGATAGCAACTACTCCTGCAAGTGCCTAGAACCTATATCAAGCATTAGAACTACTTAGAACCATATAAATTTGACATGCAAGCTCAATAACATGGTCACCTATGCAGCACAAATTTGCAAAGAATAAAGCACTAGAACAAAAACTAATTGGACCAATGGTGGAGTCGCATACCAAGGAACAATCTCCCCAAGCAGTTTTGCGAGAGGTGCTTTGAGCTAGGAGATCGAAAATCACAGCAAAAGTAGCTGGAACTCGTGCTTGAGTGGGTTTTTCGGGTTTGTGTGAGACAGAGGAAGAAGATGGGTGCTGGGATAAGTGGAGGAGGGCCACCATGGGCCCATGAGGCAGGGGGCGCGCCCTTGAGGGGGGCGTGCCCACCACCCTCGTGGCCAGGTGGCAGCTCCTCCCGCAGTAATTTTTGCACAGTAAATCCTCAACTATTCCCGAAAAAATCATATTAAATTGGCATGTCATTCTGAGGACTTTTATTTTCGGGATATTTTTATGTTGCACGGATAAGTTAGGAAACAGACAGAAAAATACTATTTTTACTTTATTTAATATAAATAACAGAAAGTAAAAGTGGGGTACAGAAGTTTGTGCTTCTAGTTTCATCCATCTCATGCTCATCAAAAAGAATCCACTAACAACGTTGATCAAGTCTTGTTAACAAACTCATTCCGATAATCATGAAACCGGAGAAATTTCGAATAACACTAAGTTACATCAACGAGGATATGCACATCCTCAATAATAATAATATCATATTTCCTCTTGACAGTAGGAAGAGGAAATGCAAAACCTCCAAATATAATCGATGGAATTTTTCCAATAGAGTTGATACTATGAACTTGAGGTTGTTTCCTCGGAAAGTGTACCCTATGCTCATTACCATTAACATGAAAAGTGACATTGCCTTTGTTGCAATCAATAACAGCCCCTGCAGTATTAAGAAAAGGTCTTCCAAGAATAATAGACATACTATCATCCTCGGGAATATCAAGAATAACAAAGTCCATTAAAATAGTAACGTTTGCAACCACAACAGGCACATCCTCACAAATACCGACAGGTATAGCAGTTGATTTATCAGCCATTTGCAAAGATATTTCGGTAGGTGCGAGCTTATTAAAGTCAAGTCTACGATATAAAGAGAGAGGCATAACACTAACACCGGCTCCAAGATCACATTAAGCAGTTTTAATATAATTTCTTTTAATGGAGCAAGGTATAGTAGGTACTCCGGGGTCTCCAAGTTTCTTTGATATTCCACGCTTAAAAGTATAATTAGCAAGCATGGTGGAAATTTCAGCTTCCGGTATCTTTCTTTTATGAGTAATGATATCCTTCTTATATTTAGCATAAGGATTTGTTTTGAGCACATCAATTAATCTCATACGCAAAAAGATAGGCCTAATCATTTCAGCAAATCGCTCAAAATCCTCATCATCCTTTTTCTTGGATGGTTTCGGAGGAAAAGGCATGGGTTTCTGAACCCAAGGTTCCCTTTCTTTACCATGTTTCCTAGCAACAAAGTCTCTTTTATCATAACGTTGATTCTTTGATTGTGGGTTATCAAGATCAACAGCAGGTTCAACTTCTACATCATTGTCATTACTAGGTTGAGCATCATCATTAATATTTTCATTAGGTTCATGTTCATTACCAGATTGTGTTTCAGCATCAGACATAGAAATATCATTTGGATTATCAGGTGGTTCAGCAATAGGTTCACTAGAAGTTTGCACAGTTCTATCATTTTTCTTCTTCTTCTTTTTAGAAGAACTAGGAACATCAATATTATTTCATTGAGAATCTTGCTTGATTCTCTTAGGATGGCCTTCAGGATACAAAGGTTCCTGAGTCATTCTACAAGTTCTAGTAGCCACTCTAACAGCATAATCATTTTTCTTACTATTCATTTCATCAAGCACTTCTTTTTGAGCCTTAAGTACTTGTTCTACTTGAGTGGTAAGCATAGAAGAATGTTTGCTAACAAGTTTAAGTTCACCTTTAATATTAGCCATATAATCACCCAAGCGTCTAATCATATAAGCATTTTCTTTTAATTGTCTACCCAAATAAGCATTGAAGTCGTCTTGCTTAAACATAAAGTTATCAAACTCATCCAAGCACTGACTAGCAATTTTAGTAGGAGGGACTTCAACTTTATCATATCTATAGAGACAATTTACCTTTACTACCTGTGTTGGGATATCGGGATCAGGAGGTTCTTCAATAAATAAAGAATTGAGATCATAGGTTTCTTCAACAGGCGGTGAATTCTTAACATCTTCAGCTTTAATACCTTTTTATTTCATAGATTTCTTTGCCTCTTGCATATCTTCGGGACTGAGAAATAGAACACCTCTCTTCTTCGAAGTTGGTTTAGGAATAGGTTCAATAATTGGAGCAGGAGTTGGCTCAGGAGCTGGCTCGGGAGGTGCCCAATTATTTTCATTTGTCAACATATTATTCAATAGGATTTCAGCTTCATCCGGTGTTCTTTCCCTGAAAAGAGAACCAGCACAACTATTCAGGTAATCTCTGGAAGCATCGGTTAGTCCATTATAAAAGATATCAAGTATTTCAGGTTTCTTAAGAGAATGATCAGGCAAAGCATTAAGTAACTTGAGAAGCCTCCCCCAAGCTTGTGGGAGACTCTCCTCTTTAATTTGCACGAAGTTGTATATTTCCCTCAAAGCAGCTTGTTTCTTATGAGCAGGGAAATATTTAGCAGAGAAGTAATAAATCATATCCTGGGGACTACGCACACAACCAGGATCAAGAGAATTAAACCATATCTTAGCATCACCCTTTAATGAGAACGGAAATATTTTGAGTATATAGAAGCAACGCGATCTCTCATCACTAGTGAACAGGGCAGCTATATCATTTAACTTAATAAGATGTGCCACAACAGTTTTAGATTCATAGCCATAGAACGGATCATATTCGACCAAAGTAATTATATCAGGATCAACAGAGAATTCATAATCGTTATCAGGAGCACAAATAGGTGAAGTAGCAAAAGAAGGGTCGGGTTTCATTTTATCTCAAAGTGATTCTTTGTTCCATTTAACTAATAACCTCTTAAGCTCATATCTATCTTTGGAAGCTAAAATAGCGGCAGAAGATTCCATATCAAAAAGATAACCCTCAGGAATAACAGGCATATTTTCTTCATCACTATCATCATCGTATTCAGATTCAATAATTTCTTTTTCTCTAGCCGTTCATCAAGAAATTCACCAAGGGGCACGGTAGTATCAGGCATAGAAGCAGTTTTATCATAAGTATCATGCATAGTAGAAGTGGCATCATCAATAACATGCGACATATCAGAACGAATAGCAGAAGCAGGTGTAGGTGTCGCAAACTTACTCATAACAGAAGGTGAAACAAGTGCAGAGCTAGATGGCAGTTCCTTACCTCCCCTCGTAGTTGAGGGATAGATCTTGGTTTTTGGATCTCTCAAGTTCTTCATAGTGTCCAGCAGATATAAATCCCGAGTGACTCAAAGAATAGAGCTATGCTCCCCGGCAACGGCACCAGAATTTTGTCTTGATAACCCACAAGTATAGGGGATCGCAACAGCTTTCGAGGGTAGAGTATTCAACCCAAATTTATTGATTCGACACAAGGGGAGCCAAAGAATATTCTCAAGTATTAGCAGCTGAGTTGTCAATTCAACCACACCTGGAAACTTAGTATCTGCCGCAAAGTGTTTAGTAGCAAAGTAATATGATAGTAGTGGTAGCGGCAACAAAAGTAAAGACATCAAAAGTAATGTTTTGGTATTTTCTAGTGATTGTAACAGTAGCAGCGGGAAAGTAAATAAGCGAGAACCAGTATATGGAAAACTCATAGGCACCGGATCAGTGATGGATAATTATGCCGGATGCTGTCCATCATGTAACAATCATAACATAGGGTGACACAGAACTAGCTCCAATTCATCAATGTAATGTAGGCATGTATTCCGTATATAGTCATACATGCTTATGGAAAAGAACTTGCATGACATCTTTTGTCCTACCCTCCCGTGGCAGCGGGGTCCTACTGGAAACTAATGGATATTAAGGCCTCCTTTTAATAGAGAACCGGAACAAATCATTAGCACATAGTGAATACATGAACTCCTCAAACTACGGTAATCACCGGGAGTGGTCCCGATTATTGTCACTTCGGGGTTGCCGGATCATAACACATAGTAGGTGATTATAGACTTGCAAGATACGATCAAGAACTCACATATATTCATGAAAACATAATAGGTTCAGATCTGAAATCATGGCACTCGGGCCCTAGTGACAAGCATTAAGCATGTCAAAGTCATAGAAACATCAATCTCAGAACATAGTGGATACTAGGGATCAAACCCTAACAAAACTAACTCGATTACATGATAAATCTCATCCAACCCATCACCGTCCAGCAAGGTACGATGGAATTACTCACGCACGGCGGTGAGCATCATGAAATTGGTGATGGAGGATGGTTGATGATGACGACGGCGACGAATCCCCCTCTCCGGAGCCCCGAACGGACTCCATATCAGCCCTCCCGAGAGGTTTTAGGGCTTGGCGGCGGCTCCGTATCAGAAAACGTGATGATTTCATCTCTTTGATTTTTTTCTCTCCGAAAGGAAATATATAGAGTTGGAGTTGGCATCAGAGGGCATCCAGGGGGCCCACGAGGTAGGGGCGCGCCCTAGGGGGAGGGCGCCCCCCACCCTCGTGAGAAGCGTGTGGGCCCCCTGGTCTTCTTCTTTGGCGAGGATTTTTTATTATTTTTTCTAAGATGTTCCATGGAGTTTCAGGTCATTCCAAGAATATTTGTTTTCTATACATAAAACAACACCACGGCAATTCTGCTGAAAACAGCATCAGTCTGGGTTAGTTCCATTCAAATCATACAAGTTAGAGTCGAAAACAAGGGCAAAAGTGTTTGGAAAAGTAGATACGAGGAAGACGTATCATCCAGCGAGGTCTTTATTGGCCCACTGCCATCCAGGATGCAACTGAGCTAGTAACAAGATGTGAACTATGTCGGTTCCATTCCAAGAACAAACATCAACTAGCGCAAGCTCTTCAGAAAATCCCTCTCTCCTAGCCTTTTTCGTCTGGGGGCTCGATATCTTGGGCCCCTTCCCCCGTGCTACTAGGGGCTTTGAGTTCTTGTACGTTGCCATCTACAAGTTCACAAAGTGTCCTAAGGTAGAGCCAGTGAGAAAGGTGACTGTACAATCAGCCGTCAAGTTCTTCAAGGGTCTAGTTTGTCATTTTGGGGTTCCAAACAGAATCATCACAAACAACGGCACATAGTTCACGAGCCGCACCTTCATGAAGTACATCCAGAGCCTTGGGAGCAAGGTTTGCTTTGCCGCTGTTGCTCATCCTAGAAGCAATTGGCAAGCAGAACGGACAAATGATGAAGTGTTGTGTGGCCTCAAGACAAGAACCTTTGACAAGCTGCACAAATGTGGAAGATGCTGGATTGATGAATTGCTGCCAGTTCTTTGGTCACTCGGGATGACACCAAATTGAGCTACTGGCCAAACGCACTTCTCCCTAGTTTATGGTGCGGAACTGGTGCTCCCCACGGAACTCACATACGGGTCACCTCGAGTGCTTGCCTATGATGAGGTAGAGCAAGAGCAATTGTGGTAAGATGATGTTGTGCTCCTTGAGGAAGATCATCTTCGGGAAGTTGTGGGCGTCGCACGCTACCAGCAAGCTTTGCGCTACTATCATAGCTGCAAAGTCCATGCCCGAAGCATTAATGAAGGCGACCTTGTCCTTTGGCACGTCCAATCCGCCAAGGGGTCGAACAAGTTGACACCAAAGTGGGAAGCTTCGTATCGGGTAGCACAAGTCAATAGACCTAGTGTAGTCCATCTGGAGACCGAAGATGGCATCCATGTGCAAAACTCGTGGAATATCGAGCATCTTTGTAAGTTCTACCCATGAGGTGCAGTTGCCGGGCCTTGTCCCCAGCGACCCCTTTTCTACAAGCTTTGTCTTCAAGACTTGTAACCCTTCGTATAAAGCCAAAAGTAGAACATGTGCGTATGTGAATAAAGCTAAGTGTTTCACAACTTTTTATACATATTTTACTCATAACGTTGTGATTTCATTTTTAATTGACTGAAATGGCTATGAATGGTCAAGGTCTCAATACCACTCTTTTCTCTTCTTTCTTTTTCTCAAAGACAGAACGATTCCTCTCACGCAAGTTTCCCGGGGGGAGTGATGGTTATGGTGAAGTACCCCTCCAAATGGCATTCACGCACATTTCGTACAACAAGAAGTACATCAAAGAAAGATAAGTTGGAACATTTTCAACTAAAACTTTTCTTTGTTACACTTGCAGTTCCCCTTTGCATGATTTTGTGTTGTATGAGAAACATGCATGTGAAGGAATCTTGTCATGTTTATCACAAATTATTTTTCCTTGAGTCTGCTCGGCAAGATCTCCGTAGCTGCATTGAGACCGGCAAGTTGCCTTGCGGGTGAGAGCACTTCCAACAGGCTACTATGGACCAGTTCCTCGAAGCGCTCGCAGCAAGTATGCGTGCCGACAAGCTTCCAAACCGTGTATGATGTTGGATTAAAATCATACAAGAATGGAAACAAGAAAGGGGAACAGTACACGTTCATCTGGGCATGACAAATATCACAAATTTATTAAAAAGTGCTCAATAATATTTTCTTAGCCCTTTCTTCCCAGGGTTTACACTGAATGCAACTCAGGGCAATAGGAGCGCCTAGATGAAGCCTAGCTCACTCTCGGCAAGCCACATGATTGTGTTGCTAGTGCCTAGCTGGAGATGATGGTGCTACCAGCTAGCGCTCAGCTAGAGTCGAAGTCGTCGTCATCGATCTTGACGACCGGGGACCTGCCATCGTCGTCTTCACCATCGTCCTCCTCTTCGCTTTCGCTCGAGGAGGAGGTTCCGCTGTTGCTCGAGTTCTTCGCACAACACTAAATGCAAGCTCCTGAAGCCCAGTAGAACTCCACGAAGGCACAGACGAAGGATTTCCACCTCCACGTGAAGTACATGATGCCATTGGCGAAGAACTTGATGTTCACCCAAACAGAGCCATTGTAAGAGCCATCCACACGCAGCCACAAACCGAGTGGTTGATCGACCTCCATCACCCTAGCGAAGGGACAAGGTAGCCGCAGCCAGCTTCGCGGTTGGTCGCGCAGCTCCACGACAAACTCAAATGGCGTATCCTCCATATGGCCTTCTGCCGGAGGAGGAGCGGCTGGTGATGAGATGACAAGCGCCCTACTCTGGCCACCCGGCCCCGAGTGTCGTATCTTCCACGACCCTGAGCTATAGCTCCACCTTGAGTGCTGGAGCCAGCTTCCACGACCGCAACCAAAGCAGGGGTATGCTTCTAGGGAGAAGCTCTCACTACAGCACGAGAAGCACAAGCTCAACCTTTACCCCTCACCATGGTGGTGGCAGATGCTAAAAGAATGGAGTAGGGAGAGGTGGATGAGCATCACCTTACACAGCCTCCCTCTTTATAGGGGGAGCTGCGGGGGCTGGCTCTCCGCCATTTTAGGGCAATCGCCCCATTCCGCCTGTCCCACGCCCTGCATTTCTAGCCAGCGCATTACTTCAGCAACTGCCCAACCTCGCTAATCTGATGCCTTGCCTGCCCTATTCACAGTACTCCCATGACCACCTCTCTCCACTAATCCCATGATCCGCGTATGATGCACATCCTGGGGAAGGATGCAGTAAAGGAGGAAGTGCTGACAGACATGTCAATTACCTTTAGCCACACGTGATTGTCGGCTTGCCCAGACCATGCCCAGCAGCAACCCGCATGTGTGCTCGCCCCTAGCTTTTGTACAAGCAGTTGGTACCCGCCCGACAACTAGACTTGTCGGAGGGTTCCCAAGGATAGGCACAAGTCCAGGTTAACAAAGAAGCATGGAAGATCTCAAGATACAGATATCGTCATGACTAAATTCTATATCAATATTTGACATGCGTCCATGCATTGTTAGGGCCTAGCCCAATGACGCTCGGCAACGCGTATGGACCAGGCCCGAGGGCTCTTATTGGTCTATAAAACATGAGTATTTTACACCCTGACTTATGTACAGACAAGTAGCAGTTCCCTTGCCAGCCAAGGAACTTGCCAAAGATTGCCAAGACCAAGGTTCATAAGATATGGGGAAGATCCCCAAGCCAAGAGAGCTTCGCTTTGTAAGATCAAGGAGTGCATCAAGAAGACCAAGATTCAAGACCAAGTTGATCTACTTGGCTAAGGAGAAGAACAAGGCAGAACACTTGAAGCAATCCTAGCCGGCAAGACCGAACCTGCAAGGCGAAGGCCCAGCAAAATCCGTGACTGGCCAGCTCCCGCCAGCTTCCAGTGCTCCACCTTACCAAGCAGCTAGTCACTAATCAGTGAGGTGTCGAGCCCGCACACAGTTAGGGGAAGCTTGTTGGGAAGTGTCAGTAGTCTGGAAGTAGTTTTACCCTTATCGACACCCGTGGAGATGGCGTGTCAAGTTAATAGGATTTAACTAGGCAAGCGGTGCAACAACATTGTTGGGGCTCCTCCTCCTTGCAACACCTTATGATGCATTTAATGCTTTTCATCCTAACTAGCAGAGTTAGGTATGATAGCATTGTTCGCTATGTAATCACTAGATAATGACTGTTTTGCCACTTTGGTAACCCCTTGAGCTATAGAAGGAGGGCCATGGCAACCTTTTCAAGGGTTGGAACTAGATTTAACTCCACGCACACTTGCACACATAGCTGCCTTCTCCTTGCACCTTGCCTGGGGAAGGCACTCCTTATACTTGTGCACCCACTTTCCAATACACCAAAGCAGGAGTAGGGTTTTACACCTCAAAGGTGCCCAAACATGGGCAAAGATCCCTGTGCCCTTTGTTGATCTTGCTCTTTGCGTTTTATGCCTTTCCCTAGCCGAACCACAAAGGGCCTAGATGGCCCAATAGACCGTCGTCCACACCGACAGCAGCCCCATAACAAGTGACACACGGTCATAGGAACCACATCACACCCAATGGTGTCTTTGTATCCTTACTGAAAACCCTAGCAGTAGCGCGGGTATTTTCCATATCAATAGAGCGGGACGACGCGGTACTGATAAGGCGCTACAGCTAACGTGTAGCAGTAGCGCCTGTCGTCCCACGCTACTGCTATACATGTCTATTAGTAGCGTGCTTTAGTGCAGAGCGCTGCTAGTAATATCTGCAATGATTTTTAGCAGGAAGCGCTACTGGTAAGGGAGCTCTACTGCTAACTTTGTTCCCCTCGCTACTACCAGTTTTATTAGTTTATGTTTTTTTCTGCAAATTTGTTTTATATTTTAATAGGCTTTATAAAATGATATTTAGCATATCATACACATACAAATGTAATCATAGCATATACAAACAAATAGTCTCATCAAATCATGTCATCATCATAATCATCATCCAGCACAAAGTGGTCTCTCGTCATCATCTCGAAAATAGCGATACAAGTCTCGATTACTTGTAACTACATCGTCATCCATCTAAACAATGATATACGCGAGAAGAGCTATCACTTTGAGTGAGAGCGGAACTATGCAGTACAGGAGTTCGTATCCCTCTCTCGCACTAGCGTGAACCTAAACTAACTACTGTCTATCGCTCGGAAATCGAAACCGGTACACCTGGGCCTGACATTCTAGCCACTCGTTGTATACTCCTGGCGTAGCACTTCTTCACCATCGATGAACTATACACCTGAAGCGTCACATGAGTCGATGATATGAAACATATATAGTTGAGCAACAGAAAGAGACAGACTTGGCAAAAATAGAAGCAACATATCATAATCATAAATAACAAAGTTCAGCGTACCCAAAATGCCCTAACTGGAGTGATCTTCGCTAGTCGAGGAGGACAGTTTAATTACATCACAAATAAATTTTCATCGTGCATAATTCAAAGTTTTGTCATGGTGATCAACTTGCGGGTTCCGCCCATGAACCTATGGATAGGGGTTGGCACATGTTTTTGTCGTGATTCTCCGATAGAACTTTGGGGCACTCTTTGAGGTCCTATGTGTTGGTTGAATAGACGAATCTGAGATTGTGTGACGCATATCGTATAATCATACCCACGGATACATGAGGTGACATTGGAGTATCTAGGTGACATTAGGGTTTTGGTTGATTTGTGTCTTAAGGTGTTATTCTAGTACGAACTCTAGGGTTGTTTGTGACACTTATAGGAATAGCCCAACGGATTGATTGGAAAGAATAACTTTGAGGTGGTTTCGAACCCTACCATAATCTCTTCGTTCGTTCTCCTCTATTAGTGACTTTGGAGTGACTCTTTGTTGCATGTCGAGGGATAGTTATGTGATCCAATTATGTTAGTATTGTTGAGGGAACTTACACTAGCGAAAGTATGAACCCTAGACTTTATTTCCACGCATTGCAATACCGTTTACACTCACTTTTATCATTCGTTACCTTGCTGTTTTTATAATTTCAGATTACAAATACCTTTATCTACCATCCATATTGCACTTGTATCACCATCTCTTCGCCGAACTAGTGCACCTATACAATTTACCATTGTATTGGGTGTGTTGGGGACACAAGAGACTCTTTGTTATTTGGTTGCAGGGTTGCTTGAGAGAGACCATCTTCATCCTACGCCTACTACGGATTGATAAACCTTAGGTCCTCCACTTGAGGGAAATTTGCTACTGTCCTACAAACCTTTGCACTTGGAGTCCCAACAACGTCTACAAGAAGAAGGTTGTGTAGTAGACATCAAGTTCTTTTCTGGCGCCATTGCCGGGGAGGTGAGTGCTTGAAGGTATATCTTTAGATCTTGCAATCGAGTCTTTTAGTTTCTTGTTTTATCACTAGTTTAGTCTATAAAAGAAAACTATCAAAAATGGAATTGAGTTTTTCTCATATGCTTCACCTTTTTAATATCTTTCGTGAGTATGATGGAAAGGATAATTGTGATGCCCCGAGACCGATGTGCTAGGTGTCTTCCAGTTATTTGCTGTTGTTGCCATGTCATTCGCTTGCGTGTTGCATCTTGCCATGTCATCATCCACATTGCATCATCATGTTTTCAAAACTTGCATCCATCTGGGTTCCCCAGTTCCGTCCGTTGTTCGTTCCGAGCCCAACCACACTTGCACGCGCCCGCGACATGTCCGAAATTATATTTTTATAAGTGGCCGGGAAATGTTCTCAGAATGGGATGAGAGTTGACGTGTGGTCTTATTATAGTGTAGATAGACCGCGTGTCAAGTTTCATCGCATTCGGAGTCTGTTTGATAGCCAAACTGTTAACTATAGCGGCAGTATAGCCGGTCTAACATCGGACGTTTTCGGTCTCCGAAAACCGTGCCGGGCTGTTTCTCTCCCCTCTTCTCTCAGACCAACCCGCTCTCCACAGTCCACCGCCAGGCCAACCTAATCTCTCTCGTCAGCCCGCGGCCCTCCTCGCGTGCATGTCCGAAACTTCCCCGGACGCGACCCGAGCAGTCGTCACCGTTGTGTCCGGATCATCCCCTAACATCTACAAAACGTCTTCGTTTTCTTATTTGATCTCCCTAGCCTTTTCATCCGAGACCGTCCGATTAAGATCGGAGGGTCCAAATGCCCCTAAACTTAGCCTTTTTTTGCTATATATAGATCAAACTCTAGCCTAACCCTAAAAATCCTCCCCTTGTCCCATCACGCCGCCGCCACCCACTCACCATTCCCCTCGGGATCTTCCCAGATCCACCTCGTTTTGCCCATCCACCCAACTGGCTCCCCTCGACTCCTCCCTCCTCCTGGCCGAGGAGCCAGCCCGTAGCCGCATCGAGCTCCTTCCCGAGCACCGCGCCCGCGGCCAGCAGATGAGCGCCGCCCCTCTCCTTCCCATGGTCTCTCCCTCCCTCTGGTTCTTTCTCTATCTCTCTCTGAACTTTTCTCTCTCTCTCTCGTTCTTCTCCAGGGAATCCCGACACCAGCAAGCAGCAGCTCCCGCATCCCCGACTCCCTACAGCCTCCCATCCACGCTGTTTCTTGCCGGAAGGAGCAGCACCACCACCCACATCCATGGCGCCATCCTTGCCTCGTCTCGTCCCGGTGGAGCCGGACACCCAAGACCCCACGCCAACTCCCGCAGTGTTCGTCGCCAACAGACGTCGTGGCCGCCTGAGTTTCTTCCACGCCGGTCTGCTACCTTGCCTCCTGCCGAGCACCGTCCCGTCTGCGCTTCCTCCTCTGCTTCATCCAGGAGATGAGGGACACGCCTCGTCCCGCTCCTGCGCGGTGACCACCACGAACCGCCGCGCCGCCCCTCCGCGACGAGCTCCGCCGCCCAAGTTGCATCGTCGCCTGCCGCAGTCCCTATCGCCGTCATCTTCAATGGTTCCTGACGAGGATGACGCCCTCCTGTCCGTCTCGAGCGCCAAGTCTAATCCCTGGCCAGATCCGTCGAGTCTGGGCCCTCTCCGCCGTTATCGGTTCCTCCCCGCGCCTCTCGACCTGCTAGCCCCACCGAAGCAAGTCCCACGCCGCCATCGTTGTCCTTGTCCGGCCACACCATGAACAAGTGTGAAAGAACGGGTGTCCCCCCCCCATGTTGACCTCGTGCCGCTTGTCCGCATCCAGCATGGAACCGCTCCACCACATCGGCCGAGCGAGCCTCCCCAAGGCCCAGCACGCTCGCATTGACCGCGCCTCCAGGCCCAGCGCGCCCCTTCGCGGCCTGCCAAGCCTCTCCGCAAACTGGCCGATGCCCATGGATGAGGACACGCCCAGCCTCTCCCTGTTCCTATTGGGCCAACAAGACTCGGCCCAGTTTTGTTTTTTTCCTGCTGCTGTGATTTTCTCTTTTATCCAGTATAGACAGAATTGCAGAAAAGACCTTCATCTTCATACATTTAATAACTTCACAACCATGAATCGGATCTAAATAAATTATATATGAAAATTGCTTAGAATTTTGTCTAGTTTAATAATATTCAATTTTCATCCATGTTTAAAATGTTTAAACTTGTTGTTTGTTTAAATTTCCTTAAATAACTTGTTAAAATGATTTATTCCATAACTAATTAACCGTAACTCGGAATTTAATAAACTTTATATGTAAATGGGGTAGAAAAATGCCTAGATTTACTTGGTGCACTCATCTTGCATGTTTAACAACTCTAAAATAATGTTTAGGGCAGAACAGTACCAAATCTATAATATGCTCATGGGGTTTTACCGGAATTGTTGTTCGTTGTTTTCGGCCTCATTTAAACTTGCCTAGATAGGTAGTTTTCTTTTCCTTAACCCCTTGTCATGTTAAGAACATTTAATATTGTTGGGTACATAACAAGATCGAACTAAATAATGGAATGTGGTGTTTGTCAATATGCATCCCGGTGCATATTGAGCTCCACTTAATTTGTAGTATTGTTTGTGCATATTGCCATGCCATGCTTCATTAAACCAAACATGCATCATACTTGGTTGTGCATCATGCAATGTTTATGTGGTGGATGTTTTAATATGTTGTTTGCTTCTTTCTGGTGTTGCTTATTCGGGTTGGTTCCGATAACGTCGTGCGTGTGAGGATCTGTTCGACTACGTCCGTTTGTCTTCTTCATGGACTCGTTCTTCTTCCTTGCGGGATCTCAGGCAAGATGACCATACCCTCGAAATCACTTCTATCTTTGCTTGCTTGTTGCTCACTCTTTTGCTATGCCTATGCTACGATACCTACCACTTGCTTATCATGCCTCCCATATTGTTGAACCAAGCCTCTAACCCACCTTGTCCTAGCAAACCGTTGTTTGGCTATGTTACCGCTTTGCTCAGCCCCTCTTATAGCGTTGTTAGTTGCAGGTGAAGATTGAAATTTGTTCCTTGTTGGAACATGGGGATGTTGTTCCTTGTTGGAACATGTTTACTTGTTGGGATATCACAATATATCTTATTAAATTAATGCATCTATATACTTGGTAAAGGGTGGAAGGCTCGGCCTTATGCCTGGTGTTTTGTTCCACTCTTGCCGCCCTAGTTTCCGTCATATCGGTGTTATGTTCCCGGATTTTTGCGTTCCTTACGCGGTTGGGCTATAATGGGAACCCCTTGACAGTTCGCCTTGATTAAAACTCCTCCAGCAATGCCCAACATTGGTTTACCATTTGCCACCTAGCCTTTTCTTTCCCTTGGGTCGGCCAGCCCGAGGGTCATCTTATTTAAACCCCCCGGGCCAGTGCTCCTCTGAGTGTTGGTCCAAACTAGAGTCCTGTGCAGCGCCCCCTCGGGGAAACTCAAGGTTTGGTTTTAGTTGTATGGAGCGCTCATCTGAGTGTGCCCTGAGAACGAGATATGTGCAGCTCCTATCGGGATTTGTCGGCACATTCGGGCGGTGTTGCTGGATTTGTTTTAACTTGTCGGAGTTGTCTTGTAGAACCGGGATACCGAGTCTGATCAGAATGTCTCGGGAGAAGGTTTATCCTTCATTGACCGTGAGAGCTTGTCATGGGCTAAGTTGGGACTCCCCTGCAGGGATTTGAACTTTTGAAAGCCGTGCCCGCGGTTATGGGCATATGGGAATTTGTTAATGTCCGGTTGTAGAAAACCTGAAGTTGACCTTAATTAAAATACATCAACCGCGTGTGTAACCATGATGATCTCTTTTCGGCGGAGTTCGGGAAGTGAACACGGTGTTGGAGTTATGCTTGACGTAGGTTGTTCTAGGATCACTTCTTGATCATACTTTTATCGACCGTGCTTTGCCTTCTCTTCTCGCTCTCATTTGCGTATGTTAGCCACCATATATGCTAGTCGCTTGCTGCAGCTCCACCTCGTACCTTTTACCTTACCCATAAGCTTAAATAGTCTTGATCGCGAGGGTGTGAGATTGCTGAGTCCCCGTGACTCACAGATACTTCCAAACCAGCTTGCTGGTGCCGTTGAACCGTGCAGATGACGCAACCAAGCTCAAGGAGGAGCTCGATGAAGACTTTGTTCGTTGTGTTGTTTTCCGTTTCCAGTTGATTAGTAGTGGAGCCCAGTTGGGACGACCGGGGATCTGTGTAGCATTTGGGGTAGTCTTCTTTTATTTTGGTTCTGTAGTCGGGCCTTGATTATATCTGGATGATGTAATGCTTTATTCATGTATTTATGTGAAGTGGTGATTGTAAGCCAGCTATGTATCCTTTCCCCTTTAATTATATTACATGGGTTGTATGAAGATTACCTCATTTGCGACATTTCTTTCAATGCGGTTATGCCTCTAAATCGTGCTTCGACACGTGGGAGATATAGCCGCATCGAGGGTGTAACAAGTTGGTAATCAGAGCCTTCCCCGACCTTAGGAGCCCCCACTGCTTGATCGATTTAGCTGACGAGTTGAGTCTAGAAAAATGTTTTGAGTCGTTTAGGAATTATATATCGGAGAGTTTAGGAATTCTTTTTACTCCCCAGTCCCTTCATCGCTCTGGTAAGGCATCCTGACGTAGAGTTTTGACTCTTCTCTTCTCAAATTTCACTAAATTTTTTTGGGATCACGCGGGTATCTTGGAATCGTTCTGATGGTTTTGTGACGAGAACATTGTTCTTGGTGCCTCCTGTCATTTAGGAGTTGTGGCAGTGTCCCGGGGAGTTGAGCTCCGAGGTATTGTCATCACAATTTTATCGTTGCAGTTCTGGAATACCTGAGTTTAGTTTCGCTGACATCGAAAATCTCATTTATGCAGTTGTTGGTGAGATAACCTCGACGCCACCCAGTACTGGGGCGGGAGTTCGGGAGTATTGCCATAACTCGTATAACGGATGCTTTTCGAAGGTTGAGGTAGACGATTTCCGAAGGCTTCTTGGTTATGTGTTGAAGGATGGATACAGCTGGATGTAGGATTTGTTAGTTTTGGGTGAGATTTTATGCTTCCCCTGTATCCCCAACACCTGATTGCATAACCGGAAAAATTTCGGGAGTTTATAAGTGGGAATTCAAGTAGCTCTTAGGATATTTTTCCGACAGATGTATGATATGAAATTGGGGTTCGACGTCTAGTGGTCCGCCTATCCACGGTTGGTTTTACAGTGGTCTCGTTGTGTCTTAAAGAGTCCTTGGCTATGCCGACTCGGGGATGCTTCGTATGTCATGTGCACTGCCTTGTACATGATGGTGCTGTACGATCGAGCCCGTGTAGGCCCCACCACAAAAACTTCGGACGAAATCTCTATCATATGTTTGTTTCGGCTTATTTTGCAAGGCAATCATTTGTTTTGTTTTTTTTTTGAGTTGTGGTATTCGAGTTGCTTCGAAGTCAAATGTTGATTCCATACCTTTTCCTAAGCGGTGTTCTCATACCCCGATGTGAACACTAATCCTTCTTGATCATCAAGATTGTTTTGTCAATCCTTTTTTTAACCGGCGTGCATCTCTTCAAGTAGATCCGATCATTTCAACATCCGAAAGACCAAGCATCAGTTCTTCTCAACGGTGTTTGTTTCATCTGTCTCCAAGTTGCTTTTGTTTTTCCCGCCCTCCCTCCCTTATTTCCTTCAAGGACTCAGAATTCTTAATCATTTATCATGTTATTGATGTGAAGTCTCTCCATTTTTTTCCATCAATGCTCTTATCCGGTGATTCTCAGAAATATTCTAACGGAGCTTCAAGTTCATCGTTCTTTGTTCTTTTTCTTTTTCGTTGGATTCAAGTCAAGTTTTGTTGATCATACATTTTTCCTCGTTTCAATGCTTTCTCATGCCGGTGGACCTCATTATCATTCCACTTCTCGCTCTTTATTATTCTGGAGTGCTAAAGATATCTCAAAGATTCGTGTTTCCACTCTACATTCGTTCAAGCTCTTTCGAGGATGTTCCCTCATTCAAGTCATTTAATTCAACCGGTGCAACTTATCTTTTAAATCATTTCAATGGTGTTTCTTTTGAGTGGGCCCTAACCCACAGGTCTTTTTCTAGGATCTTACCTGACTCTTCTTATTTTCCCAGAGCTATCCTCAATTTTTTTAAAAGTTTGACGTAAGAATGATTCATCATTAGTCATATGTTTTCTCCAAAATCTTTCAAATTATTTTCATCGTTGGCTCAACCTCTCCTCTTTTAATCATTCCGGAGTGTCTCAACAATTTGGTGGTGTTTTCTCATTGTCATTCTCAGATTTTGAAGGCCGAAGAAGAGTTTCTTTTAAATCTTGCCCCATTCTCTGCCATTCTCCCATAATTATTTTCGATTGTGGGAATTCTTTTCACCTATCTGGAGCAAATTCAAGAGTCTTCTCAGTTTGATCATCCGGAGCCCATGATCCAAGATTTATTCATTCCAGCTTTCAGCCATCGTTCTCCAATCTTATCGGTGCTTCGTTCAAGTGATCTCTAGTCAGTTCTTGATCTCTTTGTTCTCTTATATCTAAACCCTCTCATGTATCTTTGTTTATTTGCTAATTCTTACCCGGTGTTTCTTTATCTTCTCTTCGTTCAATTCCAATTCTTACGGTGGTTCATTCAAGAGTTTTCTTCCTTCGTGTATCATATCTATGCATTCGTGCTTTTCAAACTCTACCGGTGGATCGTTGAAGACTTTCTCAAGTTGGCGCCATATCTATCCTAATCCTTTCTTCGAGAATAAGTTTTATGTAATCCATTTGCTCGTCATCAATTTAATTGGTGAAGGAGGAGCATAACATAATTCTTATTCTTGATTCACCCAAATGATTAATTCTTTATTCCGGAGGCTCATCAAATTCTCGGTTCGAGATGCTTATCTATTCTTTTACCGGAGTTCCATGTTCTCTCAATTATTTCACCATGGAGATTCATTTAAATCGTTACAAGGATTCAACTTGTGTTTTCGACTTCTCTTTCCTTTCGTTTGTCCATTCTTTTGTTTATCGGAGTTCTTCATGGAGGCTCTACATGACGGTTCATAAAGGATTTAATTCCATCTCGAAGTGTTCATCGAGATTCTTTTCAGAGGAGCTCATGCATTCTTCATCTTGCTATCTGGAGTGCAATCCTTTCTTCCATATCATTGGAAGTGGTATTATGTCATTCTTGATAATTTTAGTTCATCTTTCATGATTCACATGTTGTTAAGAATGATGTATTTTAAATCCACCAATCTTTTCGTTCGAGTTAGCTTGCGTCATGTTTCACCTAAAGCCTTCCCTAAGGATTTTGCTAGTGTGAGGCGTATATTTGACCCAAGTTTTTCTTTTGTCCTCCCGGTGAAATAGTTTCTCGTCTCCTTGTTCTTATCAATCCAATCTTGTTTTCATTAGTGGCAGAAGTTCACCTCAGTGTTGAGATGTTTTCCATAAGCCCACTACAAGCTTATTCGTTTCGTTGTTGGTTTTCCAACAACTCCGTTCTAGCATTTGGTCGTAAGCGTGCTCTCTCAAGATCTTTTTTCCCTTCGTTCATTCCATTCCATTCTTACTTTTGTTCCGGAGGCATTGTGATGTTGCTCTCTTCAACCCATCTTCTTTTTTTGTCAAGATCATGTTAAATCCCTTCCATTTCCAACCGGAGTGTTGTCGTAATTGATCTTTATCATTCCTTCTACATCTCATTTTATCCGGAGGGCTTGCATGTACTTCTTGTCCTTGGTGACACTTTTCTTATGTCTTTCAACCTACAAGTTTCTAGTAATGTTCCTTGTTCCTCTTTCCTAACGGAGTGTTTTCAACTTTATTCATCTTCGTTGTATTCTTTCTTTCAATTTGTCCAACCTCGCAAGGTTCTTTGGTTTCACTCGTTTGTCGAAGAAGCAACTTTGTTTTACCTCTTCTCCTCATCTTTTTTCCCCCTGGTGCCATCCTAGATCTCGGGACGAGATCCTCTCGTAGTGGTGGAGTGTTGTGACGCCCCGAGACCGATGTGCCAGGTGTCTTCCAGTTATTCGCTGTTGTTGCCATGTCATTCGCTTGCGTGTTGCATCTTGCCATGTCATCATCCGCATTGCATTATCATGTTTTCAAAACTTGCATCCATCTGGGTTCCCCAGTTCCGTCCGTTGTTCGTTCCGAGCCCAACCACACTTGCACGCGCCCGCGACATGTCCGAAATTATATTTTTATAAGTGGCCGGGAAATGTTCTCGGAATGGGATGAGAGTTGACGTGTGGTCTTATTATAGTGTAGATTGACCGCCTGTCAAGTTTCATCGCATTCGGAGTCTGTTTGATAGCCAAACCGTTAACTATAGCGGCAGTATAGCCGGTCTAACGTCGGACGTTTTTGGTCTTCGGAAACCGTGCCGGGCTGTTTCTCTCCCCTCTTCTCTCAGACCAACCCGCTCTCCACAGTCCACCGCCAGGCCAACCTAACCTCTCTCGTCAGCCCACGGCCCTCCTCGCGTGTGTGTCCGAAACTTCCCCGGACGCGACCCGAGCAGTCGTCACCATTGTGTCCGGATCATCCCCTAACATCTACAAAACGTCTCCATTTTCTTATTTGATCTCCCTAGCCTTTTCATCCGAGACCGTCCGATTAAGATCGGAGGGTCCAAATGCCCCTAAAATTAGCCTTTTTGGCTATATATAGATCAAACTCTAGCCTAACCCTAAAAATCCTCCCCTTGTCCCATCACGCCGCCGCCACCCACTCACCATTCCCCTCGGGATCTTCCCAGATCCACCTCATTTTGCCCATCCACCCAACTGGCTCCCCTCGACTCCTCCCTCCTCCTGGCCGAGGAGCCAGCCCACAGCCGCATCGAGCTCCTCCCCGAGCACCGCGCCCGCGGCCAGCAGATGAGCGCCACCCCTCTCCTTCCCATGGTCTCTCCCTCCCTATGGTTCTTTCTCTGTCTCTCTCTGAACTTTTCTCTCTCTCGTTCTTCTCCAGGGAATCCCGACGCCAGCAAGCAGCAGCTCCCGCATCCCTGACTCCCTACAGCCTCCCGTCCGCGCCGTTTCTTGCCGGACCTTGCCGGAAGGAGCAGCACCACCACCCACATCCATGGCGCCATCCTTGCCTCGTCTCGTCCCGGTGGAGCCGGACACCCAAGACCCCGCGCCAACTCCCGCAGTGTTCGTCGCCAACAGACGCCATGGCCGCCTGAGTTTCTTCCACGCCGGCCTGCTACCTTGCCTCCTGCCGAGCGCCGTCCCGTTTGCGCCTCCTCCTCTGCTTCGTCCAGGAGATGAGGGACGCGCCTCGTCCCGCTCCTGCGTGGTGACCACCATGAACCGCCGCGCCGCCCCTCCGCGACAAGCTCCGCTGCCCAAGCTGCGTTGTCGCCTGCCGCAGTCCCTGTCACCGTAGTCTTCAATGGTTCCTGACGAGGATGACACCCTCCTGTCCGTCTCGAGCGCCAAGTCTAATCCCTGGCCAGATCCGTCGAGTCTGGGCCCTCTCCGCCGTTACCGGTTCCTCCCCACGCCTCCCGACCTCCTAGCCCCGCCGAAGCAAGTCCCATGCCGCCGTCGTTGTCCCTGTCTGGCCACGCCATGAGCAAGTGCGGAAGAACGGGTGTCCCCCCCCCCATGTTGACCTCGTGCCGCTTGTCCGCATCCAGCATGGAACCGCTCCACCACGTCGGCCGAGCGAGCCTCCCCAAGGCCCAGTGCACTCGCGTTGATGGCGCCTCCAGGCCCAGCGCGCCCCTTCGTGGCCTGCCAAGCCTCTCCGCAAACTGGCCGAAGCTCATGGGTGAGGACACGCCCAGCCTCTCCCCTGTTCCTATTGGGCCAACAAGACTCGGCCCAGTTTTGTTTTTTTCCTGCTGCTGTGATTTTCTCTTTTATCCAGTATAGACAAAATTGCAGAAAAGACCTTATCTTCATGCATTTAATAACTTCACAACCGTGCATCGGATCTAAATAAATTATATATGAAAATTGCTTAGAATTTTGTCTAGTTTAATAATATTCAATTTGCATCCATGTTTAAAATGTTTAAACTTGCTGTTTGTTTAAATTTTCTTAAATAACTTGTTAAAATGATTTATTCCATAACTAATTAATCGTAACTCGGAATTTAATAAACTGTATATGTAAATGGGGTAGAAAAATGCCTAGATTTACTTGGTGCACTCATCTTGCATGTTTAACAACTCTAAAATAATGTTTAGGGCAGAACAGTACCAAATCTATAATATGCTCATGGGGTTTTACCGGAATTGGTGTTCGTTGTTTCCGGCCTCATTTAAACTTTCCTAGATAGGTAGTTTTATTTTGCTTAACCCCTTGTCATGTTAAGAACATTTAATATTGTTGGGTACATAACAAGATCGAACTAAATAATGGAATGTGGTGTTTGTCAATATGCATCCCGGTGCATATTGAGCTCCACTTAATTTGTAGTATTGTTTGTGCATATTGCCATGCCATGCTTCATTAAACCGGACATGCATCATACTTGGTTGTGCATCATGCCATGTTTATGTGGTGGATGTTTTAATATGTTGTTTGCTTCTTTCTGGTGTTGCTTCTTCGGGTTGGTTCCGATAACGTCGTGCGTGTGAGGATCTGTTCGACTACGTCCATTTGTCTTCTTCATGGACTCGTTCTTCTTCCTTGCGGGATCTCAGGCAAGATGACCATACCCTCAAAATCACTTCTATCTTTGCTTGCTAGTAGCTCGCTCTTTTGCTATGCCTATGCTATGATACCTACCACTTGCTTATCATGCCTCCCATATTGTTGAACCAAGCCTCTAACCCACCTTTTCCTAGCAAACCATTGTTTGGCTATGTTACCGCTTTGCTCAGCCCCTCTTATAGCGTTGTTAGTTGCAGGTGAAGATTGAAGTTTGTTCCTTGTTGGAACATGGAGATGTTGTTCCTTGTTGGAACATGTTTACTTGTTGGGATATCACAATATATCTTATTAAATTAATGCATCCATATATTTGGTAAAGGGTGGAAGGCTCGGCCTTATGCCTGGTGTTTTGTTCCACTCTTGCCACCCTAGTTTCCGTCATATCGGTGTTATGTTCCCGGATTTTTGCGTTCCTTACGCGGTTGGGCTATAATGGGAACCCCTTGACAGTTCGCCTTGATTAAAACTCCTCCAGCAATGCCCAACATTGGTTTTACCATTTGCCACCTAGCCTTTTTCTTTCCCTTGGGTCAGCCAGCCTGAGGGTCATCTTATTTAAACCCCCCCGGGCCAGTGCTCCTCTGAGTGTTGGTCCAAACTAGAGTCCTGTGCAGCGCCCCCTCGGGGCAACTCGAGGTTTGGTTTTAGTTGTATGGAGCGCTCATCTAAGTGTGCCCTGAGAACGAGATATGTGCAGCTCCTATCGGGATTTGTCGGCACATTCGGGCGGTGTTGCTGGATTTATTTTAACTTGTCGGAGTTGTCTTGTAGAACCGGGACCGAGTCTGATTGGAATGTCTCGGGAGAAGGTTTATCCTTCGTTGACCGTGAGAGCTTGTCATGGGCTAAGTTGGGACTCCCTTGCAGGGATTTGAACTTTCGAAAGTCGTGCCCATGGTTATGGGCAGATGGGAATTTGTTAATGTCCGGTTGTAGAAAACCTAAAGTTGACCTTAATTAAAATACATCAACCGCGTCTGTAACCGTGATGGTCTCTTTCCGGCGGAGTCCGGGAAGTGAACACGGTGTTGGAGTTATACTTGACGTAGGTTGTTCTAGGATCACTTCTTGATCATACTTTTATCGACCGTGATGTGCCTTATCTTCTCGCTCTCATTTGCGTATGTTAGCTACCATATATGCTAGTCGCTTGCTTCAGCTCCACCTCATACCTTTTACCTTACCAATAAGCTTAAATAGTCTTGATCGCGAGGGTGTGAGATTGCTGAGTCCCCGTGACTCACAGATACTTCCAAACCAGCTTGCAGGTGCCGTTGAACCATGCAGATGATGCAACCAAGCTCAAGGAGGAGCTCGATGAAGACTTTGTTCATTGTGTTGTTCTCCATTTCAGTAGTGGAGCCCAGTCGGGACGATCGGGGATCTGTGTACCATTTGGGGTAGTCTTCTTTTATTTTGGTTCCGTAGTCGGACCTTGATTGTATTTGGATGATGTAATTCTTTATTCATGTATTTATGTGAAGTGGCGATTGTAAGCCAGCTATGTATCCTTTCCCCTCTAATTATATTACATGGGTTGTGTGAAGATTACCTCATTTGCGACATTGCTTTCAATGTGGTTATGCCTCTAAGTCGTGCTTCGACACGTGGGAGATATAGTTGCATCGAGGGCGTAACAATAATTGTCCTCAAGTGCTAGAAGAAGAAATCTATAAAATGTTTGGCACTAAATCTTTGAATGATGAGCATGATTGCAATGTTGTTAATACGAATTCTTTGAATATCCATGATACTAATGATGATTATACTAGTTATGATGAAAATGTCTCCTATAAACATGTCAATTTTTGTGGAGTGCATTGGGTTTGTAAGTACACACCAAATAGGGAAGATAGATATTGCATGAGGCATAAGTACTTGGAAACTAAATTGTTACAAGAAAGGCTAGATGATTATGCTGAAAATTTAAATTTTCTTGGCCATACTTGTGAGCTTACTAATGAACGTGGTCATTTAATTATCCGATGCAAATTGTTTCATGATCTAATTGTGTCCAAAAATTGCGATGACTTGATTTCCCTCGCACATTATAAAGAACTTAGTTTGCTTATGGGCTACGAAGAAATGAAACGTATAACTAAGGATATTCCAAAATTTGCCCTTGATAGAGTTCTTCATTTTGACCTAGAGGAAACTTATATGTATTGTGCGGTGAATTGCATTGAAAATCCTTATATTGCCAATTATATAAAGAAAAGAAAACAAATAGAAGATGAATAGAATACTAATGAAAGGGAAGATACTTCTCAATATCATCCTATTATTTCTTATGATGAATCAGGTAACGAGGAGGAGCCTCCTATTCAACCTATCTCATTAATAAGGAGCTCCAAAAAGAGGATTGAACCCACACATGATGTGGTGAAGAAGAAGAAAATAAAAAGGAAGAGAGGTAAAAAGATATCACTCCCAAACAATGTTGCTCCTATTACTATTGTGCCTCATGAAAATATAATTGTGGAAGATAATGATACTTCTTATGATCTTGAAAATCTATTTGGCACTTGTTTGGAAGAATATGATAATTGCTATACTATTGGTTCTATCTATACTATTAATGATGAGAGTGATTATGCTTGGGGATGATATGTGTGATGAAGATTTTCTTTTTGATAATATATTTGCTGCAATTAATGTCTGTCCCAAGCTTGGGGATGCTACGTTTAATGAAGATGATATTTTTAGTCACCCAAGTTTTAATATGCAAATTTATAATGATGATAGCATGCCTCCTACTTATGATAATTATTGTGATGATACATATGCTATGAAAAGTAGTGCTGATTATATTTATAAAACTTTCCATGATTATGATTACCCTTTTTCTGAACATTACTCTTTTAATGTGGAAAGAATTTATAGTATTCAAGTATCTTATGATACTCCCACTATTCCGATTAAGAAGAAATTTGCTTATGTGGAGAGTAATAAAATTTCTATGCTTGTAATCATGAAAATAATGCCTTAGGTGCTGGTTATATTGTTGAATTCATTCATGATGCTACTGAAAATTATTATGAGGGAGGAACATATGCTTGTAGGAATTGCAATAATATCAAGTTTCCTCTCTATGTGCTTAAAATTTCGAAGTTATGCTTGTTTTGCCCTCCTATGCTAGTTGATTATTGTTTCCATAAGTTGTCTGCTCACAAAATCCCTATGCATAGGGAGTATGTTAGACTTAAATGTGCTAGTCATATTATTCACGATGCTCTCTTTATGTTACAATTCTTATCTTTTATGTGAGCATCATTGAAATCATCATGCCTAGCAAGGGGCGTTAAACGATAGCGCTTGTTGAGAAGCAACCCAATTTTATTTTTGTTCCTTTATTTTTGTTCCTGTTTAATAATAAATAATTCATCTATCCTCTGTTTAGATGTGGTTATATGCGTTTAATTAGTGGTTGTGCCAAGTAGAACCTTTGGGAAGACTTGGGGAAAGTCTTTGCGATCATGCTGTAAAAAACAGAAACTTTAGCGCTCACGAGAATTGCTGCCATTTTTATTTGGAGAGCGCTATTTAGCTAATTCTTTTTGCAGATGATTAATAGATAACTTCCTCAGGTCCAGAAACTTATTTTAGAATTTTTTGGGTTCCAGAAGTATACGTTTGATCCAGATTACTACAGACTGTTCTGTTTTTGACAGATTCTGTTTTCGATGTGTTGTTTGCTTATTTTGATGAATCTATGAGTAGTATCGGAGGGTATGAACCATAGATAAGTTGGAATACAGTAGATATTACATCAATATGAATTTAGAATGAGTTCACAACAGTACCTAAGTGGTGATTTATTTTCTTATACTAACGGAGCTTACGAGTTTTCTACTTTAAGTTTTGTGTTGTGATGTTTTCAAGTTTTTGGTAAAGATTCGATGGACTATGGAATAAGGAGTGGCAAGAGCCTAAGATTGGGGATTCCCAAGGCACCACAAGGTAATATTCAAGGACAACCAAAAGCCTAAGCTTGGGGATGCCCCGGAAGGCATCCCCTCTTTCGTCTTCGTTCATCGGTAACTTTACTTGGAGCTATATTTTTATTCACCACATGATATGTGTTTTGCTTGGAGCGTCATTTTATTTCATTATGTTTTGCTTGCTGTTTGAATAAAGTATCAAGATCTGAAATTATTAAATGTTAGAGAGTCTTCACATAGTTGCATAATTATTCAACTACTCATTGATCTTCACTTATATCTTTTGGAGTAGTTTGTCGATGCTCTAGTGCTTCACTTATATCTTTTAGAGCATGGTGGTAGTTTTATTTTGAAGAAATAGATGAACTCTCATGCTTCACTTAGATTATTTTGAGGGTCTTAAATAGCATGGTAATTTCCTTAAAATCCTAATATGCTAGGTATTTAATATTAGTAAAAACTTTCATATAGAGTATTGAATACTAAGAGAAGTTTCATGCTTGATGATTGTTTTGAGATATGGAGGTAATAATATCAAAGTCGTGATAGTTGAGTAGTTGTGAATTTGAGGAATACTTGTGTTGAAGTTTGCAAGTCCCGTAGCATGCACGTATGGTAAACATTGTGTAACAAATTTGAAACATGAGGTGTTATTTGATTGTCCTCCTTATGAGTGGCGGTCGGGGACGAGTGATGGTCTTTTCCTACCAATATATCCCCCTAGGAGCATGCGTGTAGTGCCGAGGTTTTTGATGACTTGTAGATTTTTGCAATAAGTATGTGAGTTCTTTATGACTAATGTTGAGTCCATGGATTATACGCACTCTCACCCTTCCATCGTTGCTAGCCTCTTTGGTACCGTGCATTGCCCTTTCTCACATTGCGAGTTGGCGCAAACTTCGCCGGTGCATCCAAACCCCGTGATATGATACGCTCTGTCACCCATAAACCTCCTTATATCTTCCTCAAAACAGCCACCATACCTACCTATTGTTGGGGAACGTTGCAGAAAACAAAAAATTTCCTACGGTTTCACCAAGATCCATCTAGGAGTTCATCTAGCAATGAGTGATCGGATTGCATCTACATACCTTTGTAGATCACGCGCGGAAGCGTTCAAAGAACGGGGACGAGGAAGGCGTACTCGACGTGATCCAAATCACCGGAGATCCTAGCGCTGAACGGACGGCACCTCCGCGTTCAACACACGTACGGTCAGCGTAACGTCTCCTTCTTCTTGATCCAACAAGGGGGAAGGAGAGGTTGAGGAAGATGGCTCCAACAGCAGCACGACGGCGTGGCGGTGGTGGAGCTGCAGTACTCCGGCAGGGCTTCGCCAAGCACTATGGAGGAGGAGGATGTGTTGGAGAGGGAGAGGGAGGCACCAAAGGCGTGGATTGAGAGGCCCTCCTTCCCCCACTATATATAGGGAGCCTAGGGGGGCGCCGGCCCTAGGAGATCCAATCTCCTAGGGGGCGGCGGCCAAGGGAGGAATCCCTCCTCCCCAAGGCACCTAGGAGGTGCCTTCCCCCTTTGGGACTCTTCCCTTCCTTATCTCTTGGCGCATGGGCCTCTTGGGGCTGGTGCCCTTGGCCCATATAGGCCAAGGCGCACCCCCTACAGCCCATGTGGCCCCCCGGGGCAGGTGGCCCAACCCCGATGGACCCCCGGGACCCTTCCGGTGGTCCCGGTACAATACCGGTGACCCCGAAACTTGTCCAGATGGCCGAAATAGCACTCCCTATATATAGTTCTTTACCTCCGGACCATTCCGAAACTCCTTGTGACGTCCGGGATCTCATCCAGGACTCCGAACAACATTCGGGTTACTGCATATACATATCCCTACAACCCTAGCGTCACCGAACCTTAAGTGTGTAGACCCTACGGGTTCGGGAGACATGTAGACATGACCGAGATCGCTCTCTGGTCAATAACCAACAGCTGGATCTGGATACCCATGCTGGCTCCCACATGCTCCTCGATGATCTCATCGGATGAACCACGATGTCGAGGATTCAAGCAACCCCGTATACAATTCCCTTTATCAATCGGTATGTTACTTGCCCGAGATCCGATCGTCGGTATCCCAATACCTCGTTCAATCTCGTTACCGGCAAGTCACTTTACTCGTACCGTAATGCATGATCCCGTGACCAGACACTTGGTCACTTTGAGCTCATTATGATGATGCATTACCGAGTGGGCCCAGTGATACCTCTCCGTCATACGGAGTGACAAATCCCAGTCTTGATCCGTGTCAACCCAACAGACACTTTCGGAGATACCCGTAGTATACCTTTATAGTCACCCAGTTACGTTATGACGTTTGGTACACCCAAAGCACTCCTACGGTATCCGGGAGTTACACAATCTCATGGTCTAAGGAAAAGATACTTGACATTGGAAAACTCTAGCAAACGAACTATACGATCTTATGCTATGTTTAGGATTGGGTCTTGTCCATCACATCATTCTCCTAATGATGTGATCCCGTTATCAATGACATCCAATGTCCATAGTCAGGAAACCATGACTATCTGTTGATCAACGAGCTAGTCAACTAGAGGCTTACTAGGGACATGTTGGTGTCTATTATTCACACATGTATTATGATTTCCGGATAACACAATTATAGCATGAATAAAAGACAATTATCATGAACAAGGAAATATAATAATAATGCTTTTATTATTGCTTCTAGGGCATATTTCCAACAGTCTCCCACTTGCACTAGAGTCAATAATCTAGTTACATTGTGATGAATCGAACACCCATGGAATTCTGGTGTTGATCATGTTTTGCTCTAGGGAGAGGTTTAGTTAACGGATCTGCTACATTCAAGTCCGTATGTACTTTACAAATATCTATGTCTCCATCTTGAACATTTTCACGAATGGAGTTGAAGCGACGCTTGATGTGCCTTGTCTTCTTTTGAAACCTGGGCTCCTTGGCAAGTGCAATAGCTCCAGTGTTGTCACAGAAGAGCTTGATCGGCCCCGACGCATTGGGTATGACTCCTAGGTCGGTGATGAACTCCTTCACCCAAATTGCTTCATGCGCTGCCTCCGAGGCTGCCATGTACTCCGCTTCACATGTAGATCCCGCCACGACGCTCTGCTTGCAACTGCACCAGCTTACTGCCCCACCATTCAAAATATACATGTATCCAGTTTGTGACTTAGAGTCATCCAGATCTGTATCGAAGCTAGCGTCGACGTAACCTTTTACGACGAGCTCTTCGTCACCTCCATAAACGAGAAACATTTCCTTAGTCCTTTTCAGGTACTTCAGGATATTCTTGACCGCTGTCCAGTGTTCCTTGCCGGGATTACATTGGTACCTTCCTACCAAACTTACGGCAAGGTTTACATCAGGTCTGGTACACAGCATGGCATACATAATAGAACCTATGGCTGAGGCATAGGGGATGACACTCATCTCTTCTATATCTTCTGCCGTGGTCGGACATTGAGCTGAGCTCAATTTCACACCTTGCAACACAGGCAAAAACCCCTTCTTAGACTGATCCATATTGAACTTCTTCAATATCTTATCAAGGTATGTGCTTTGTGAAAGACCTATGAGGCGTCTTGATCTATCTCAATAGATCTTGATGCCTAATATATAAGCAGCTTCTCCAAGGTCCTTCATTGAAAAACTCTTATTCAAGTAGGCCTTAATGTTGTCCAAGAGTTCTATATCATTTCCCATCAAAAGTATGTCATCTACATATAATATGAGAAATGCTACAGAGCTCCCACTCACTTTCTTGTAAACGCAGGCTTCTCCATAAGTCTGCGTAAACCCAAACGCTTTGATCATCTCATCAAAGCGAATGTTCCAACTTCGAGATGCTTGCACCAGCTCATAAATCGAGCGTTGGAGCTTGCACACCTTGTCAGCATTCTTAGGATCGACAAAACCTTCCGGCTGCATCATATACAATTCTTCCTTAAGGAAACCATTAAGGAATTCCGTTTTGACGTCCATTTTCCATATCTCATAATCATAGAATGCGGCAATTGCTAACATGATTCGGACGGACTTTAGCTTCGCTACCAGTGAGAAAGTCTCATCGTAGTCAACCACTTGAACTTGTCGATAACCCTTAGCGACAAGCCAAGCTTTATAGATGGTCACATTACCATCCGCGTCTGTCTTCTTCTTAAAGATCCATTTATTTTCTATGGCTCGCCGCTCAACGGGCAAGTCAGTCAAAGTCCATACTTCGTTTTCATACATGGATCCTATCTCGGATTTCATGGCTTCTAGCCATTTGTCAGAATTCGGGCTCGCCATCGCTTCTTCATAGTTCGAAGGTTCACCGTTGTCTAACAACATGATTTCCAAGACAGGGTTGCCGTACCACTCTGGTGCAGAACGTGTCCTTGTGGACCTACAAAGTTCAGCAGCAACTTGATCTGAAGTTTCATGATCATCATCATTAACTTCCTCTCTAGTCGGTGCAGGCACCTCAGGAACATTTTCTTGAGTTGCGCCATTTTCCGGTTCAAGAGGTAATACTTCATCAAGTTCTACTTTCCTCCCACCTACTTCTTTCGAGAGAAACTCTTTCTCTAGAAAGGATCCATTCTTGGCAGCAAAGATCTTGCCTTCTGATCTGAGGTAGAAGGTATACCCAATAGTTTCTTTAGGGTATCCTATGAAGACGCATTTTTCCGACTTGGGTTCGAGCTTTTCAGGTTGAAGTTTCTTGACATAAGCATCGCATCCCCAAACTTTTAGAAACGACAGCTTAGGTTTCTTCCCAAACCATAATTCATACGGTGTCGTCTCAATGGATTTCGACGGAGCCCTATTTAAAGTGAATGCAGCAGTCTCTAAAGCATACCCCCAAAAATATAGCGGTAAATCGGTAAGAGACATCATAGATCGCACCATATCTAATAGAGTGCGATTACAACGTTTGGACACACCATTACGCTGAGGTGTTCCAGGCGGCGTGAGCTGTGAAACTATTCCACATTTTCTTAAGTGTGTGCCAAACTCATGACTCAAGTATTCTCCTCCACGATCTGATCGCAGGAACTTGATTTTCCTGTCACGTTGATTCCCAACCTCACTCTGAAATTCCTTGAACTTTTCAAAGGTCTCAGACTTGTGTTTCATTAAATAGATATACCCATATCTACTCAAGTCATCAGTGAGGGTGAGAACATAATGATAGCCACCGCGAGCCTCAACACTCATTGGACCGCACACATCAGTATGTATGATTTCCAATAAGTTGGTTGCTCGCTCCATTGTTCCTGAGAATGGAGTCTTGGTCATTTTACCCATGAGGCATGGTTCGCACGTGTCAAATGATTCGTAATCAAGAGACTCTAAAAGTCCATCAGCATGGAGCTTCTTCATGCGTTTGACACCTATGTGACCAAGGCGGCAGTGCCACAAGTATGTGGGACTATCATTATCAATCTTACATCTTTTGGTACTCACACTATGAACATGTGTAGCATTACGCTCGAGATTCATTAAGAATAAACCATTCACCATCGGAGCATGACCATAAAACATATCTCTCATATAAATAGAACAACCATTATTCTCGGATTTAAATGAGTAGCCATCTCATATTAAACGAGATCCTGATACAATGTTCATGCTCAAACTTGGCACCAAATAACAATTATTGAGGTTCAAAACTAATCCCGTAGGTAAATGTAGAGGTAGCGTGCCGACGGCGATCACATCGACCTTGGAACCATTCCCGATGCGCATCGTCACCTCGTCCTTCGCCAGTCTCCGCTTATTCCGCAGCTCCTGCTTTGAGTTACAAATGTGAGAAACTGCACCGGTATCAAATACCCAGGAGCTACTACGAGTACTGGTAAGGTACACATCAATTACATGTATATCACATATACCTTTCGTTTTGCCGGCCTTCTTGTCCGCTAAGTATTTGGGGCAGTTCCGCTTCTAGTGACCACTTTCCTTGCAATAAAAGCACTCAGTCTCGGGCTTGGGTCCATTCTTTGGCTTCTTCCCGGCAGCTTGCTTGCCGGGCGCGGCAACTCCCTTGCCGTCTTTCTTGAAGGTTTTCTTACCCTTGCCTTTCTTGAACTTAGTGGTTTTAATCACCATCAATACTTGATGTTCCTTTTTGACTTCTACCTCTGCTGATTTCAGCATTGCAAATACTTCAGGAATGGTCTTTTCCATCCCCTGCATATTGAAGTTCATCACAAAGCTCTTGTAGCTCGGTGGGAGCGACTGAAGGATTCTGTCAATGACCGCGTCATCCGGGAGATTAACTCCCAGCTGAGTCAAGCGGTTATGTAACCCAGACATAGTGAGTATGTGCTCACTGACAGAACTGTTTTCCTCCATCTTACAGCTGAAGAATTTGTCGGAGACTTGATATCTCTCGACCCGGGCATGAGCTTGGAAAACCATTTTCAGCTCTTCGAACATCTCATATGCTCTGTGTCTCTCAAAACGCTTTTGGAGCCCCGGCTCTAAGCTGTAAAGCATGCCGCACTGAATGAGGGAGTAGTCATCGGTACGTGCCTGCCAAGCGTTCATAACGTCTTGTTCTGCGGGGAGAACAGGTGCGTCACCCAGCGGTGCTTGTAGGACATAATCTTTCTTGGCAGCTATGAGGATGATCCTCAGGTTCCGGACCCAGTCTGTGTAGTTGCTGCCATCGTCTTTCAGCTTGGTTTTCTCTAGGAACGCGTTGAAGTTGAGGACTACATTGGCCATTTGATCTTTGTAGACATATTGTAAATATTTTTAGACTAAGTTCATGATAATTAAGTTCATCTAATCAAATTATTCAATGAACTCCCACTTAGATAGACATCCCTCCTGTAATCTAAGTATAACATGATCTGAGTTAACTAGGCCGTGTCCGATCATCACGTGAGACAGACTAGTCAACATCGGTGAACATCTTCATGTTGATCGTATCTTCTATACGACTCATGCTTGACCTTTCGGTCTTCTGTGTTCCGAGGCCATGTCTGTACATGCTAGGCTCGTCAAGTCAACCTAAGTGTTTGCATGTGTAAATCTGTCTTACACCCGTTGTATGTGAACATTAGAATCTATCACACCCGATCATCACGTGGTGCTTCGAAACAACGAACTGTCGCAATGGTGCACAGTTAGGGAGAACACTTTCTTGAAATTATTATGAGGGATCATCTTATTTACTACCGTCGTTCTAAGTAAACAAGATGCAAAAACATGATAAACATCACATGCAATCAAATAATAATAGTGACATGATATGGCCAATATCACATAGCTCCTTTGATCTCCATCTTGGGGCTCCATGATCATCTTGTCACCGGCATGACACCATGATCTCCATCATCATGATCTCCATCATCGTGTCTCCATGAAGTTGCTCGCCAACTATTACTTCTACTACTATGGCTAACACGTTTAGCAATAAAGTAAAGTAATTTACATGGCGTTTCTCAATGACACGCGGGTCATACAAAAAATAGCTGCCGGTTGTCATACTCATCGACATGCAAGTCGTGATTCCTATTACAATAGCATGAACATCTCATACATCACATATATATCATTCATCATTCATCACAACTTTGGCCATATCATATCACAAAGCACTTGCTACAAAAACAAGTTAGACGTCCTCTAATTGTTGTTGCAAGTTTTACGTGGCTGAAGAAGGGTTCTAGCAAGAACGTTTTCTTACCTACGTGAAAGCCACAACGTGATTTGTCAACTTCTATTTACCCTTCATAAGGACCCTTTTCATCGAATCCGCTCCAACTAAAGTGGGAGAGACAGACACCCGCCAGCCACCTTATGCAACTTGTGCATGTTAGTTGGTGGAACCGGTCTCACGTAAGTGTACGTGCAAGGTTGGTCCGGGCTGCTTCATCCCACAATTCCGTTGAAGCAAGATAAGACTAGTAGCGGCAAGAAAGTTGACAACATCAATGCCCACAACAAATTTGTGTTCTACTCGTGCAAGAGAACTACGCATAGACCTAGCTCTGATACCACTATTGGGGAACGTTGCAGAAAACAAAAATGTTCCTACGGTTGCACCAAGATCTATCTAGGAGTTCATCTAGCAACGAGTGATCGGATTGCATCTACATACCTTTGTAGATCACGCGCGGAAGCGTTCAAAGAACGGGGACGAGGAAGGCGTACTCGACGTGATCCAAATCACCGGAGATCCTAGCGCCGAACGGACGGCACCTCCGCGTTCAACACACGTACGGTCAGCGTAACGTCTCCTTCTTCTTGATCCAGCAAGGGGGAAGGAGAGGTTGAGGAAGATGGCTCCAACAGCAGCACGACGGCGTTGTGGTGGTGGAGCTGCAGTACTCCGGCAGGGCTTCGCCAAGCACTATGGAGGAGAAGGATGTGTTGGAGAGGGAGAGGGAGGCACCAAAGGCGTGGACTGAGAGGCCCTCCTTCCCCCACTATATATTGGGAGCCTAGGGGGGGCGGCGGCCAAGGGAGGAATCCCTCCTCCCCAAGGCACCTAGGAGGTGCCTTCCCCCTTTGGGACTCTTCCCTTCCTTATCTCTTGGCGCATGGGCCTCTTGGGCCTGGTGCCCTTGGCCCATATAGGCCAAGGCACACCCCTACAGCCCATGTAGCCCCCCGGGGCAGGTGGCCCCACCCGGTGGACCCCCGGGACCCTTCCGGTGGTCCCGGTATAATACCAGTGACCCCGAAACTTGTCCCGATGGCCGAAATAGCACTTCCTATATATAATTCTTTACCTCCGGACCATTCCGGAACTCCTCGTGATGTCCGGGATCTCATCCGGGACTCCGAACAACATTAGGGTTACTGCATATACATATCCCTACAACCCTAGCGTCACCGAACCTTAAGTGTGTAGACCCTACGGGTTCGGGAGACATGTAGACATGACCGAGATCGCTCTCCGGTCAATAACCAACAGCGGGATCTGGATACCCATGTTGGCTCCCACATGCTCCTCGATGATCTCATCGGATGAACCACGATGTCGAGGATTCAAGCAACCCCGTATACAATTCCCTTTCTCAATCGGTATGTTACTTGCCCGAGATCCAATCATCGGTATCCCAATACCTCGTTCAATCTCGTTACCAGCAAGTCACTTTACTCGTACCGTAATGCATGATCCCGTGACCAGACACTTGGTCACTTTGAGCTCATTATGATGATGCATTACCAAGTAGGCCCAGTGATACCTCTCCGTCATACGGAGTGACAAATCCCAGTCTTGATCTGTGTCAACCCAACAGACACTTTCAGAGATACCCGTAGTATACCTTTATAGTCACCCAGTTACGTTATGACGTTTGGTACACCCAAAGCACTCCTACGGTATCCGGGAGTTACACGATCTCATGGTCTAAGGAAAAGATACTTGACATTGGAAAACTCTAGCTAAACGAACTATACGATCTTATGCTATGTTTAGGATTGGGTCTTGTCCATCACATCATTCTCCTAATGATGTGATCCCGTTATCAATGACATCCAATGTCCATAGTCAGGAAACCATGACTATCTGTTGATCAACGAGCTAGTCAACTAGAGGCTTACTAGGGACATGTTGGTGTCTATTATTCACACATGTATTACGATTTCCGGATAACACAATTATAGCATGAATAAAAGACAATTATCATGAGCAAGGAAATATAATAATAATGCTTTTATTATTGCTTCTAGGTCATATTTCCAACACCTATTATGGCATTTCCGTAGCCATTCCGAGATATATTGCCATGCAACTTTCCACCATTCCGTTTATCATGACACATTCATCATTGTCATATTGCTTAGCATGATCATGTAGTTGACATAGTATTTGTGGCAAAGCCACCATTCATAATTCTTTCATACATGACACTCTTGGTTCATTGCATATCCTGGTACACCGCCGGAGGCATTCATATAGAGTCATCTTTGTTCTAGTATCGAGTTGTAATCATTGAGTTGTAAATAAATAGAAGTGTGATGATCATCATTATTAGAGCATTGTCCCAAGTGAGGAATAAAAAAAGAGAGAAAGGCCATAAAAAGAGAAGGCCCAAAAAAAAAGAAAGGCCATAAAAAAAGAAAGGCCAAATAAAAAATGAGAGAAAAAGAGAGAAGGGACAATGCTACTATCCTTTGCCACACTTGTGCTTCAAAGTAGCACCAAGATCTTCATGATAGAGAGTCTCTTATGTTGTCACTTTCATATACTAGTGGGAATCTTTGATTATAGAACTTGGCTTGTATATTCCAACAATGGGCCTCCTCAAGTGCCCTAGGTCTTCGTGAGCAAGCAAGTTGGATGCACACCAACTTAGTTTCTTTTGTTGAGCTTTCATACATTTATAGCTCTAGTGCATCCATTGCATGGCAATCCCTACTCCTTGCATTAACATCAATCGGTGGGCATCTCCATAGCCCATTGATTAGCCTCGTTGATGTGAGACTTTATCCTTTTTTTCTTCTCCACATAACCCCCCTCATTATATTATATTCCACCCATAGTGCTATATTCATGGCTCGCGCTTATGTATTGCATGAAAGTTTATAGGTTTGAGATTACTAAAGTATGAAACAATTGCTTGTCTTGTCATCGGGGTTATGCATGATGAGAGCATTCTTGTGTGACGAAATTGAAACATGACTAAACTATATGATTTTGTAGGGATGAACTTTCTTTGGCCATGTTATTTTGAGAAGACATAATTGCTTAGTTAGTATGATTGAAGTATTATCATTTTTATGTCAATATGAACTTTTGTCTTGAATCTTATGGATCTGAATATTCATACCACAATTAAGAAGAATCACATTGAAATTATGCCAAGTAGCACTCCTTATCAAAAAATTTGTTTTTATCATTTACCTACACGAGGACGAGCAGGAATTAAGCTTGGGGATGCTGATACGTCTCCAACGTATCTATAATTTTTGATTACTCCATGCTATATTATTTACTGTTTTGAATGTTTATGTGCTTTATTATACACTTTTATATCATTTTTGGGACTAACCTATTAACCTAGAGCAAAGTGCCAATTTCTGTTTTTACCCTGTTTTAGGGTTTTGAAGAAAAGGAAAATCAAACGGAGTCCAATTGACCTGAAACTTCACGGAACTCATTTTTGGAAGGAAAGAAGCCTAGAAGACTTGGAGTACACGTCGGGGGATCTGCGAGGAGGTCACGAGGCAGGGGGGCGCCCACCCCCCTGGGCGCGCCCTCCACCCTCGTGAGCCCCTCGTGGCCCCCCTGACGTACTTCTTCCGCCTATATATCTCCATATTCCCTAAAAACATCCAGGAGCACAATAGATTGGGAGTTCCGCCGCCAGAAGCCTCTGTAGCCACCGAAAACCAATGTAGACCCGTTCCGGCACCCTGCCGAAGGGGGCAATCCTTCTCCGGAGGCCATCTTCATCATCCCGGTGCTCTCCATGACGAGGAGGGTGTAGTTCTCCCTCGGGGCTGAGGGTATGTACCAGTAGCTATGTGTTTGATCTCTCTCTCTCTCTTGTGTTCTTGAGGTGATACGATCTTGATGTATCGCGATCTTTGCTATTATATTTGGATCCTATGATGTTTCTTCCCCCTCTACTCTCTTGTAATGGATTGAGTTTCCCCTTTGAAGTTATATTATCGGATTGAGTCTTTAAAGATTTGAGAAAACTTGATGTATGTCTTGCCGTGCGTATCTGTGGTGACAATGGGATACCACGTGATTCACTTGATGTATGTTTTGGTGATCAACTTGCGGGTTCCGCCCATGAACCTATGCATAGGGGTTGGCACACGTTTTCGTCATGATTCTCTGGTAGAACTTTGGGGCACTCTTTCAGGTCCTATGTGTTGGTTGAATAGATGAATCTAAGATTGTGTGACGCATATCGTATAATCATACCCATGGATACTTGAGGTGACATTGGAGTATCTAGGTGACATTAGGGTTTTGGTTGATTTGTGTCTTAAGGTGTTATTCTAGTACGAACTCTAGGGCTATTTGTGACACTTATAGGAATAGCCCAACGGATTGATTGGAAAGAATAACTTTGAGGTGGTTTTGTACCCTACCATAATCTCTTTGTTCGTTCTCCTCTATTAGTGACTTTTGAGTGACTCTTTGTTGCATGTTGAGGGATAGTTATGTGATCCAATTATGTTAGTATTGTTGAGGGAACTTACACTAGCGAAAGTATGAACCCTAGGCCTTATTTCCATGCATTGCAATACCGTTTACGCTCCCTTTTATCATTCGTTATCTTTCTGTTTTTATAATTTCAGATGACAAATACCTTTATCTACCATCCATATTGCACTTGTATCACCATCTCTTCGCCGAACTAGTGCACCTATACAATTTACCATTGTATTGGGTGTGTTGGGGACACAAGAGACTCTTTGTTATTTGGTTGCAGGGTTGCTTGAGAGAGACCATCTTCATCCTACGCCTCCTACGGATTGATAAACCTTAGGTCATCCACTTGAGGGAAATTTGCTACTGTCCTACAAACCTATGCACTTGGAGGCCCAACAACGTCTACAAGAAGAAGGTTGTGTAGTAGACATCAAGGGGAACAAGGCAGGAGCTCGCTTGAGGAGATCGAGCGCTGGAGCGTGGGGCTCTCTGTTGTTGTGCTAGGTGGGAGGAAGAACGGGGAGGCTACGGGCTATTTGATCTGGATCTGACGGTCCAAACGGACGGTGGGATGGATGGATTTGGTTGGGTGGATCTGGAAAACGAGGTAGGAAGGCTGGTTGGTTCGGTGTTGGATCCGAGGAGGGTGGCGGCGCGGGAGGGGCTAGGAGCTAGGCTAGGGTTTGGTTTAGACAGATTTGGTTAGGGGTGGTCTACATATATGGAAAGGAGGGAAGTTTGGATCTTCCGATCGAAATCCGATGGACGAGAATAAATATGCTAGGGAGTCCAATAAATAAAACGATGATATTTTGGGGATGTTTGGGGATGATCCAGACCCAACGGTGACAACTGTCTAGGTTGGGTTCGGGACAACTTTCGGACGCGCACTCGAGGATGGTCGATGCACTGTGCAAGGAGGGTTAGGTTGGGTTTGTGGACTGTGTCGGAGAGGTCTCAGGCTGAGAAGAGAGAGACGGAAATGCAGCCCGGCAAGGTTTTCGGAGACCGAAAACGTCTGACGTCTAACCGGCTATAATGCCGCTATATATTAATCCACTGGGGCATCAAACAAACTCCGAATGCGATGAAATTTGTCAGGCGGTCTACCTACACTATAATAAGACCGCACGCCAACTTTCAACCTATTCCAAGAACATTTTCCGGCCACTTATAAAATAATATTTCAGAGGTGCCACGGGCGCGTGCAAGTGTGTCTGGGCTTAGAACGGACAACGGACGGAACTGGGGAAACCTGGACGGATGCAAGTTTTGAAAACATGAAGATGCAATGCGGATGATGACAAGGCAAAATGCAACACGCAATCAAATGACATGATGCAATGCAAAATATGCAATGATGGATGCAACAAGCAAACAAAACACACGATGAAACTCGGAAAACATGGAAGGCATCTGGAGCGCCGGTCTTGGGGCGTTACAACACTCCACCACTACAAGAGGATATCGTGCCGAGATCTAGGATGTTACTGGACAAACGAAAGAGGAAGGGGAAGAGGTAAAACTAAGTTGCTTCTTTTACAAATGAGTGAAACCAAAGAACCTTGCGAGGTTGAACAAATTGCCAGAAAGAATACAACAAAGATGAACAAAGTTGAAAACACTCCGTTAGAACAGAGGAACAAGGAACATTACTAGAACTTTGTAGTTTGAAAGACATAAGAAAAGGGTTGCAGTGGACAAAAAGTACATGCAAGCACTCCGGTAGAAACGAGAAGTACAAGGAACGATATAGATCAATTACGACAACACTCCGGTTCAAAATGGAAGGAAATAATACGAACTTGGAAAAATGAAAGCACTTGGATGAGACTCCGGTTAGAAGAGGAATGATTGCCACAACACTCCGGTTAAAACAAGATAGAGGAGGAAAAAGAATGATATAATTTGGACAGCACTCTGACTGCAAATGGAAGGAATTAGAATCATGAACTTGACAACATGAGAGGATACTTGATGAAATCAACAACACACTGCCTATGGAACTATTCAAAGAATGGCACAATGGGTAAGAAAGATTTCAAAGAGCACTCCGGTAAAACTGGACAAGATGAGAGAACTTGAATGAAGGACACGACAATCCGGTTGAATCGATAGGCAAAGGAAAGAGCACGATCTTGGCAAAACGAGATGATGGGATGAAGAGCAACATGACCATGCCTCCAGAACAAATGAATGGTAAAATAGATGGTTAGAAAGAAAAGGATGGAGAATACGAATGACAACTCTCGCAAATAAAATTGAAAGAGCATGCTTACGAATAAAAGTTTGAACGGAGTTGTTGGAAAATCAACCACGAAAAGAACAAGCTTGTAGTGGCTTATGGAGAACATCTCAAAACTATGAGGTGAAATTCTGCCAGTAACGGAAATAATAGATTGGATTGATATCGACAAGGAGATGAGAAACTTATTTCACCAGAAGGACAAATGAAAAACTTGGGTCATTTATAAGCACCATAAATAGCAACAATCCTTACGAAAGGCTTAAGGTGAAATATGACACAAGATAACTCCAACGAAGAGATTAATGGATTTAAAATACCTCATTCTTGATAACTTGTGAAGCATGAAACATGAAGGGAAATTATCAAGAATGACATAACACCACCTCAAAAGATAAGGGAGAAGGGATTGAACTTTGAAACGCAAGATGAAGAATACTTGAACTCGTCAAAAATATATATATATTGAAAAACATGTTTATTCCAGAGTATGGCTTGGCTAATCTTAACTCCGAAAGAAATCTTGAACAATTGGAGAATGAATGAAATCTTTGATGAACCACCATGAAGAAACTCTCGAAGAACTCCGGATCGATAACAAGATTACCACAACGAAAGGAAAGTTGAAGGAACAACATGAAGGCTCGCAATGATTTAGATGGGGCTTCAGGACGATATAACTGAGACAAACTTGGGACTCCGGAAAGAAAGATGAACAGCTCGGGAAAGAAGAGACTAGATCACTTGGATGAAACAATAATAAGAATTATGTTATGCGTATACTTCACCAATTTAAATTTATGACAAGAAACGGATTTGCATACTACTTATTCCTGTAAAAAAGGATTAAGATAGATATAGCGCAAACTTGGGAAGGTCTTCAACGAACCACTGGTAGGAATGGAAAGAACAAATGAATTGATATGATAACCAAGAAAGAGAACTCTTGAACGAACCACCGTAAGAATTGAAAATGAAAGTAGCAAAGGAACAATTCACTGGGAAGAAGTAGAAAACAAAATAAAATACTTGATAGAATTTAGATACAAGAGAACAAAGAGATCATGAACTAATTAGAGGATATTTGAATGATTCACCGGTAAGACTTGGAGAATGATAGCTACACGCTTAGAATGAATAATTCTGAGATGATGGGCTTCGGAGAATCAAACTGGAAAGACTCCTGAATTTCTCCGGATGGGTGAGAGTATTTCTCACAATCGAGAAAAATATGAGAGGATGGCACCAAGATAGAATCATGAATCTTTGAGAGAACGGATAAGATTTGGAGGAAAACTCTTCTTTGGTCTTCAAAATTCGAGAATGACGACAAGAAACACCATCAAGAATTGTTGAGACACTCCAAAATGATTAAAAGAGGAAAGGTTGAGCCAAAGATGAAAATAATTTGAAAGAGATATTGGAGAAGGAAATTGACTGATGAAAATTCATTCTTACGTCAAACTTTGAAATGAATTTGAGAATCACTCCGGGAAAAATTAGAAGAGTCGGGTAAGATCCTGGGAAAAGACATGTGGGTTGAATAGCGAGAAGTAGATGATTAAGAGGTGCACTGGCATGAGAAAACATTTGAAACAAGGAAAGGGTGTGATCGACAAAGCTTGACTTGAATCCACCGGAGAAGAAAACGAGTGAAGAGTGACGAACTTGAAGCTCCCTTAGCATCTTCATAAGAAACACCGGGTAAAACATTGACAGAAAAGACTGAAGAGACTACACAGAAATAAAATGGATGCTTGATTAAGATATATGAGTCCTCGAATAAAAGGGTGGGAGGGCGGGAAAAACAAAGGCAACTTGGGCCAGATGGAATAAACACCGTTGAGAAAATTTAGAATCGATCTTGCGGATGGGGAGAATGATGGGATCATCTCGAAGAAAAACGCACCGGTTGGAAATAGAATTAAGATGGCAATCTCAATGATCAAGAAGGATTAGTATCCACATAGGAATATAAGAACACCGCTTAGGAAGGTATGGAATCAACACTTGACATTGAAGCAACTCGAATACCATAACTCAAAACAAAAACAAAGGATTTGGCTTGGAGAATAAGCCAAAACAAACATATGATAGACCCCATATCATATCATGTGTCTGATGGAAAGATGTCCTACATGATACTTGAATTCCCACTTATAAACTCCCGAAACTTTCTGGTTATGCAATTTGGTGTTGGGGATACAGGGGAAGCATAATATCTCACGCAAACTAACAATCCCTACATCCAGTTGTATCCATCCGTCAATACATAACCAAGAAACCTTCAGAAATCATGTACCTCAACCTTCGAAAAGCATCCGTTATACGAGTTATGGCAATACTCCCGAACTCCCGCCCCAGTACTACGTGGCGTCGAGGTTATCTCACCAACAACTGCATAAAAGATATTTTCGATGTCGACAAACTCAGGTATTCCAGAACTGCAACGATAAAATTGTGACAACAATAGCTCGGAGCTCAACTCCTCGGGACACTGCCACAACCCCTAAATGTCAGGAGGCACCAAGAACAATGTTCTCATCACAAGACTATCGAAACGATCCCAAGATACCCGCGTGATCCTAAAAAAATTCGTGAAATTTGAGGAGAGGAAAAGTCAAAACTTCTACGTCAGGAGACCTCACCACAGTGACGAAGGGACTGAGGAATAAAAAGAATCCTACTCTCCGATATATATAATCCTAAGACTCAAAACATTTTGTTCTAGACTCAACAACGTCAGTGATTCGATCAAGCATGGGGGTCCTAAGTCAGGGATGGCTCTGATTACCAACTTGAAACACCCACGGTGCGGCTATATCTCTAACGTGTCGAGGCACAACTTAGAGGCATAACTGTATTGTGGTTTTGTCGCAAGAGGGGTAATCTTCACACAATCCCATGTACTGAATAAGAAAGGGATAAAGAGTTGGCTTACAATCGCCACTTCACACAAATAACAAGTTAAACATACATCATCCAGAATACAATCAATGTCCGACTACGGAACCAAAAAAAGGAAGACAACCCAATGCTAGATCCCCGATCGTCCCAACTGGGCACCACTATTGATCATCCGGAAAAGACACAAAACAACGACCAAGATCTTCATCGAGCTCCCACTTGAGCTCGGTTGCGTCACCTGCACTGGTATCATCGACACCTGCAACTGTTTGGAAGTATCTGTGAGTCACGAGGACTCAGCAATATCGCACCCGCGAGATCAACACTATTTAAGCTTATGGGTAGGAGAAGGTGGTGAGGTGGAGCTGCAGCAAGCACTAAGCATATATGGTGGCTAACATACACAAATAAGAGCGAGAAGAGAAGCAATGCAACGGTCGAGAAGCTAGAAGTGATGAAGAAGTGATCTTGAAAATACTTACGCACAACCATAGCACAAGAACCGTGTTCACTTCCTGGACTCCTCCGAAAAGAGACCATCACGGCTACACACGTGGTTGATGCATTTTAATTAAATCAAGTGTCAAGTTCTCTACAATCGGACATTAACAAATTCCCATCTGCCACATAACCACGGGCACGGCTCTTGAAAGTTTAAACCGTGCAGGGGTGTCCCATCTTAGCCCATCGCAAGCTCTCACGGTCAAGAAGGATATTCCTTCTCTCGGAAAGACCCGATCAGTCTCGGATCCCGGTTACAAGAAATTTCGACAATGGTAAAACAAGACCAGCAAAGACGCCCGATGTGCCGACAATCCCGATAGGAGTCGCACGTATCTCGTTCTCAGGGCACACCGAACGAGACATCCTACGAGTAAAACCAGCCCTCAAGTTTCCCTGAGGTGGCCACATAGTCTACTCAGTTCAGACCAACACTTAGAGAAGCATTGGCCCAGGGGGTTAAAATAAAGATGACCCTCGGGCTCCAGAAACCCAAGGGAAAAGGCTTAGGTTGTTAGGCAAATGTAAACCCAAGGTTGGGCCTTGCTGGAGGAGTTTTATTCAAAGCGAACTGTCAAGGGGGTCCCATAAATCCCAAACCGCGTAAGGAACGCAAAATTAAGGAACATAACACCGGTATGACGGAAACTAGGGCGGCAAGAGTGGAACAAAACACCAGGCATAAGGCCGAGCCTTCCACCCTTTACCAAGTATATAGATGCATTAATAAAGTAAGAGATATTGTGATATCCCAACATATCCATGTTCCAACATGGAACAGCCTTCAGCTTCACCTGCAACTAACAACGCTATAAGAGGGGCTGATCAAAGCGGTAACTTAGCCAAACAATGGTTTGCTAGGAAAGGTGGGTTAGAGGCTTCACATGGCAATATGGGAGGCATGATAAACAAGTGGTAGGTAGCGCGACATAGGGATAGATCGAACAACTAGCAAGCAAAGATAGAAGTGATATCGAGGGTATGGTCATCTTGCGTGAAATCCCGCAAGGAATAAGAAGGAGTCCATGAAGAAGGCAAACGGACTTAGTCGAACGAGTCCTCACAATCGTGATGTTACCGAAACTAACAAGAAGAAACAACACCGGAAAGGAGCAAACAACATGGTAAACCAACAAGCGTAAACATGGCATGATGCAGAATCAAGTATGATGCATGTCCGGTTTAAAGAGGCATGGCATGGCAAAGTGCACAAACAACACTACAAGTTAACTGGAGTTCAATATGCAACGAGTTGCATATTAATGAAACACCACAATCGATTATTTAGTTCTATCTCGGTTATGTACTCATCAATACTAAATGTTCTTAAACATGGCAAGAGGTGAAGCATAATAAAACTACCTAACCAGGCAAGTTTAAATGAGGCCGGAAACAACAAACAACAATTCTGGAAAATCCCCATATGCATATATGAATTAGCTACTTGTCTGCCCTAAACATAATTTTAGAGTTGTTAAACATGCAAAGTGAGTACATCATGTTAATCTATGCATTTTTATGCCCCATTTACATCTAAAGTTTATTAAATTTGGAGCTACGGATCTTTAGTTATGAAATAAAGCATTTTAACATGCCATTATGCATATTAAATGCAAACAGCACTTTAAATATTTTAACATGGATGAAAAATAGCATAATATGAAACTAGACTAAATTTTAATCATTTTACATATATAAAGTATTTTAATCAGATGCACGGTTGATTTGTTATTAAATGCATGAACTATAGGGAGTTTCCTGCCAAACTGGTGTTCTCTGAAATAGTAGACAAATTCGCAGGCAGGAAAAAACATAGGCAGGCTGAATCTAGGCAGTTTGTGTGCTCATCATGGGCCAGGCCCAGTCGGGTGAGAGGGGGCAGCTGGGCCGCGGTCAATGAGCAAAGGGAAGGCGGGCCGGTTCACTGGATCTGGTACACGCACGACGCTCGTGCGTTGACTCTTTGAGCGCGGGCGCGGAAGCAGGCAGATTCGAGCGCTAGCAGCTTGGCGCGATGGACTGCGGCGACACGGTTCGGCGGGAACCAGCCGGAACGGGGCGGATCCGGCTGCTGGGTGGCGGAGCAGAGGAGATGCGGTCCAAATCTGGGCCAGGGCGTGAACTTGACGGCCAGCTTGACGAACTGAAGGAGGTGACAGCCTTGGCTCCTGCAGGGAGGAACGAGGCAGTATGAGCCTGCGGGAGGTGGTCGCCGGCGGCAAGGTCCCAGCGAGCAGGCGGTCAACGCATGAGGCACGGTCGGGAGCTTCTCGCCCGAACCAAAACGAGCATGGAGGTAGGTGAGCGCTAGAGGCTAGCGAGGAAGGGGAGCAGCGGCTGGCAGGAACTTGCACGGGGATGGAGCAGCGACGGGGATCTTCGATGGCGGCGGAGCTTGGCAAGGCGGCGACCAAGGCGACGAACTGGAGGAGGTGCTCGGGTGGCTCGGCGGCTTGGCGACCGTAGCGGCTTCCTGTTCGTCCTGAAGCGAGAGGGACCGCGATGTCAGGGAGAGAGAAGAGAGAGGGGAAGGGAGGAAGGGCGGTGCAGGGCTCATCTGTTGATGGTGCTCATCAGCGGACCGAGCTCCGGTGGTGCTGCAGCTTGCCGCGCGCGAAGGGAGGGCGAGGACGGAAGGGAACGAGGCAGGAGCTCACTCGAGGAGATCGAGCGCTGGAGCGTGGGGCTCTCTATTATTGCGGTAGGTGGGAGGAAGAACTGGGAGGCTATGGGCTGTTCGATCTGGATCTAACGGTCCAGATAGATGGTGGGATGGATGGATCTAAAAAACAAGGTAGGAAGGCCGGTTGGTTCGGTGCTGGATCCGAGGAGGGTGGCGGCGCAGGAGGGGCTAGGAGCTAGGCTAGCGTTTGGTTTATACAGATTTGGTTAGGGGTGGTCTATATATATGGAAAGGAGGGAAGTGTGTATTTTCCGATCGAAACCCGACGGGCGAGAATAAATATGCTAGGGAGTCTAATAAATAAAACGATGATATTTTGGGGATGTTTGGGGATGATCCGGACCCAACGGTGGCGACTGTCCGGGTTGCGTTCGGGACAACTTTCGGACGCGCACTCGAGGGTGGTCGATGCACTGTGCAAGGAGGGGTTAGGTGGTTAGGAGGGGTTTCAGGGCCCTCCGATCACAATCGGACGGCTCCGGACGTGAGGAGGGTTAGGTTGGGTTTGTGGGCTATGTAGGAGAGGTCTCAGGCTGAGAAGAGAGAGACGGGAATGCAGCCCGGGAAGGTTTCCGGAGACCTAAAATGTCCGACGTATGACCGGCTATAATGCCGCTATAAATTAATCTGTTGGGGCATCAAACGATCTCCGAATGCGATGAAATTTGATAGGCGGTCTACCTACACTATGATATGACCGCACGCAAACTTTCAACCCATTCCAAGAACATTTTCTGGCCACTTATAAAAAATAATATTTCGAAGGTGCCGCGGGTGCGTGCAAGTGTGTTTGAGCTCAGAACGGACAATGGGCGACACTGGTGAAACCCGGATGGATGCAAGTTTTGAAAACATGAAGATGCAATGCAGATGATGACAAGGGAAAATGCAACATGCAAGCAAATGACATGATGACATGATGCAATGCAAAATATGCAATGATGAATGCAACAAGCAAAGTAAACACACGACGAAACTCGAAAAACATGGAAGGCATCTGGAGCGCCGGTATTGGGGCGTTACATTCGTCTCCGCCCGATCTTGAGAGAATTGATACGTCTCCATCGTATTTACTTCTCCAAACACTTTTGACCTTGTTTTGGACTCTAACTTGCATGATTTGAATGGAACTAACCCGGACTGATGCCGCTTTCTGCAGAATTGCCATGGTGTTATTTTTGTGCAGAAATAAAAGTTCTCAGAATGACTTGAAACTTCACAGAGAATATTTTTGGAATTTATAAAAAATACTGGCGAAAGAATCAATACCAGGGGCCCACACCCTGTCCATGAGGGTGGGGGGCACGCCCACCCCCTTGGGGCGCGCCACCCTGTCTCGTGGGCCCCCTGAGGCTCCACCGACCTCAACTACAACTCTATATATTCACATTCGGGGAGAGAAAAATCAGGGAGAAGGATTCATCGCAATTTACGATATAGAGCCGCCGCCAGGGCCTAATCTCTCTCGAGAGGGCTGATCTGGAGTCCGTTTGAGGCTCCGGAGAGGGGAATCCGTCGCCATTGTCATCATCCACCTTCCTCCATCACCAATTTCATGATGCTCACCGCCGTGCGTGAGTAATTTCATCATAGGCTTGCTGGACGGTGATGGTTTGGATGAGATTTATCATGTATTCGAGTTAGTTTTGTTAGGGTTTGATCCCTAGTATCCATTATGTTCTGAGATTGATGTTGCTATGAATTTGCTATGCTTAATGCTTGTCACTAGGGCCCGAGTGCCATGATTTCAGATCTGAACCTATTATGTTTCCATGAATATATGTGAGTTCTTGATCCTATTTTGTAAGTCAATAGTCACCTGCTATGTGTAATGATCCGGTAACCCCGAAGTGACAATAATCGGGACCACTCCCGGTGATGACTATAGTTTGACGAGTTCATGTATTCACTAAGTGTTAATGCTTTGTCCCGGTACTTTATTAGAAGGATGCCTTAATATCCCTTAGTTTCCGATAGGACCATGCTGCCACGGGAAGGTAGGACAAAATATGCCATGCAAGTTCTTTTCCATAAGCACGTATGACTATATTCGGAATACATGCCTACATTACATTGATGAACTGGAGCTAGTTCTGTGTCACCCTATGTTATAACTGTTGCATGAGGAATCGCATCCGACATAATTATCCATCACTGATCCAATGCCTATGAGCTTTTCACATACTAATCTTTGCTTAATTACTTTTTGGTTGCCACTGTTAAAATCACTACAAAACGGCTACTGTTACTTTTGCCACCGTTACCATTACTTCCATATTACTTCGCTACTAAATACTTTGCTGCAGATATTAAGTATTTCAGGTGCGGTTGAATTGACAACTCAACTGTTAATACTTGAGAATATTCTTTGGCTCCCCTTGTGTCGAATTAATAAATTTGGGTTGAATACTCTACCCTCGAAAACTGTTGCGATCCCCTATACTTGTGGGTTATCAAGACTATTTTCTGGCAGCGTTGCCGGGGAGCATAGCTCTATTCTTTGAGTCACTTGGGATTTATATATGTTGATCACTATGAGGAACTTGAAAGATGAAAGAACCAAGATTTTTCCCTCAACTACGAGGGGAGGTAAGGAACTTCCATCTATCTCTGCACTTGATTCACCTTCTGTTTTGAGTAAACTTGCGACACCTACTCCTGCTATTTATTCTGATATGTCTCATGTTATTGATGATTCCACTTCTGCTATGCATGATGCTTATGATGAAACTACTTCTATGCTTGATAATACTATGCCATTAGGTGAATTTCTTGAGGAACAACTTGCTAGGGTTAGGGAGAATGAAATTGTTGAAACTTATAATATTGATGAAAGTGATGGTGAAGATTCTCCCCCTAGATATGAATTGCCTATTGTGCCTGAGGGTTATGTTATGGATGAAGAAATTGCTAGAGACTTTTTAGCTTGCAATGATAGATATGATCTTAAGAAACTGTTAGCTAAGCTGAAAGAAAAGTCTTTGAATGCTAGAATGAAATATGATCCTTCTTTTGCTACTTCACTTATCTGTATTTCCGATAAGGATTATGATTTCTCTGTCGATCCTGAGTTAATTACTTTGATTGAATCTGATCCTTTTTATGGTTATTAATATGAAACTACTGTGTCACATCTTACTAAATAGAATGATATAGCCACCCTGTTCACTAATGACGAGAAAATTCGTTACTACTATATCCTTAAGTTATCTCCGTTCTCATGAAAGGGTGATGCTAAAACATGGTTTAATTCTCTTGATCCTAGTTGTGTGCGTAGTCCCCAGGATATGATTTATTACTTCTCTGCTAAATATTTCCCTACTCATAAGAAACAAGTTGCCTTAAGGGAAATATATAATTTTGTGCAAATTGAAGAAGAGAGTCTCCCACAAGCTTGGGGAAGGCTTCTGTGATTACTTAATGTTGTGCCTGATCATTCTCTAAAGAAAAATGAAATACTTGATATCTTTCATAGTGGACTAACTAATGCTTCCAGAGACCACTTGGATAGTTGTGCTGGTTGTGTTTTCAGGGAAAGAACTGTTGATCAAGCTGAATTGCTATTGAATAATATGTTGAGTAATGATAATGATTGGACACTTCCTGAACCAACTCCAAAGCCAACTCCGAAGAAAAGGGGTATTCTATTTCTCAGTCCTGAAGATATGCAAGAGGCAAAGAAATCTATGAAAGAAAAGGGTATTAAAGCCGAAGATGTTAAGAATTTACCACCTATTGAAGAAATACATGGTCTTGATAACCCGACACAGGTAGTAAAGGTAAATTCTCTCTATAGATTTGATAAGGGTGAAATCCCATCTACTAAGTTTGCTAGCCAATGCTTGGATGAGTTTGATAATTTTTTGGTTAAACAAGAAAACTTCATTGCTTATGTTGGTAGACAATTGAAACGTAATGCTTATATAATTGAACGCTTGAGTTATTATATGTCTAGAGTTAAAGGTGAACTTAAACTTATTAGTAAACATGCTTCTATGGTTACCACTCAAGTAGAACAAGTGCTTAAAGCTCAAAATGATTTGCTCAATGAATTAAATAATAAGAAAAATGATAATCCTATTAGAGTTGTGACTAGAGGGGGTAAAATGACTCAGGAACCTTTGTATCCTTAGGGCTACCCTAAGAGAATTGAGCAAGATTCTCAAAGAACTAATGTTGATACACCTAGTTCTTCTAAGAAGAAGAAAAAGAAAAATGATAGGACTTTGCATGCTTCTAGTGAACCTGTTGTTGACACACCTGAGAATCCCAATGATATTTCTATTTCTAATGTTGCAACACAATCTGGTAGTGAACATGAACCTAGTGATAATATTAATGATGATGTTCATATTGATGCTCAACCTAGCAATGACAATGATGTAGAGATTGAACCTGATATTGATCTTGATAACCCACAATCAAGGAATCAACGTTATGATAAGAGAGACTTCGTTGCTAGGAAGCATGGTAAAGAAAGAGAACCATTGGTTCAAAAACCCATGCCTTTTCCTACTAAACCACCCAAGAAAAAGGATGATGAGGATTTTGAACGCTTTGCTGAAATGATTAGACCTATCTTTTTGCATATGCGGTTAACTGATATGCTTAAAATAAATCCTTATGCTAAGTACATGAAAGATATAGTCACAAATAAAAGAAAGATACCAGAAGCTGAAATTTCCACCATGCTTGCTAATTATACTTTTAAGGTTGGAATACCTAGAAAACTAGGAGATCCAGGAGTACCAACTATAGCATGCTGCATTAAGAGAAACTATGTTAAAATTGCTTTATGTGATCTCGGAGCCGGTTTTAGTGTTATGCCTCTCTCCATAAATCGTAGACTTGATTTGAATAAGCTGACACCTACTGAAATATCTTTGCAAATGGCCGATAAATCAACTGTTATACCTGTCGGTATTTGTGAAGATGTGCCTTTTGTGGTTGCAAATGTTACTATTTTAACAGACTTTGTTATTCTTGATATTCCCGAGGCCGATTGCATGTCTATTATTCTTGGTAGACCCTTTTTGAATACTGTAGGGGCTGTTATTGATTGCAACAAACGCAATGTCACTTTTCATGTTAATGGTAATGAGCATACGATACACTTTCCAAGGAAACAACCTCAAGTCCACAGTATCAATTCTATTGGAAAAATTCCAATGATTATTATTGGAGGTTTTGAATTTCCTCTTTCTACTGTCAAGAAAAAATATGATATTCTTATTGTTGGGGACATGCATATCCTCGTTGATGTAACTTAGTGTTATTCGAAAAATCGCTGGTTTCATGTTATTCGGAAAGAGTTTGTTAACAAGACTTGATTAACATTGTTAGTGGATTCCTTTTGATGAGCATGAGATGGATGAAGTTAGAAAGCACAACTCTCTGTACCCACTTTTTACTTTCTGTTATTTAGATTAAATAAAGCAAAAATAGTATTTTCTGTCTATTTTCTGAATTATCCTTGCATTGAAAAATACCCCAAAAATAAAAGTTCTCCAAATGTCCTAAAAAATTTAGATGATTTTTTGTAGAATATTTAAGAATTATAGGCACTAAGAACACACCAGGGGGACCCACCACCTGGCCATGAGGGTCCAGGGTGCGCCATCCCCCTAGGGCGCGCTCCCCTGCCTCGTGTACCCCACGTGGGCCCCCTCCACTTATTCTTGCACCCACACACTTCGTCTTCCTCCAGAAAAAATCCTCCACCAGCTCAAACCCAAGTTCTAGCTCATCTTGCTGCCATTTTCGATCTTCTTGCCCAAAGCTCCATTCACAAAACTACTTTGGGGATTGTTCTTTGGTATGTGACTCCTCCAATGGTCCAATTAGTTTTTGTTCTAGTGCTTTATTTATTGAAATTTGTTGCCGCTTAGGTGACCCTGTTCTTGAACTTACATGTCAAATTTATGTGGTCAAAAGTAGTTTTATTGCATGATATGGTCTCTAGGCATTTGTGGGAGTAGTTGCTATCAATCGTGTAGAGTTTGGTTCACTTTTATTTTGAGTCACTAAAAATTTCAGAAATTTTTCAGAGGAAGAAAAATGTTTAGGAAAATGTACCAAGGTTGTTCCTCAAGGAAGCAAGGCCCAAGGCTACCGATACGTGAGCCCGACAATGAACTACAAAGGGAAACTCAAGTGCGGCCTTGTGAATGGCCGTCAGAGGAGTTCATGGTCCAGGCAGGTATCAAGGATGAATTTGACGCATATGTGTGTAACGCTGATCTTGAGAGCTTCGTGTCAGATAAGTGCTAGCAATACCTCTATCTAACTGATTCATTTGTGAGAAGGTTTAAATTAACATCCTCGCGCAATTCTCACACTGTTTTATTTGATCTTTATGATAAATCATATACCATTGACCTAGAAGATTTTAATACTGCTTGTAAACTCCTACACTGGGGCAATGTTAGTGAACCTCTACAAATCCCTGCTTCCATCTGCGAAGGGCCTATCTATTTACTTTTATGTTGAGTCATCACCCTCTTATTAAAAAGCACCAGTTGGAGAGCACCGTTGTCATTTGCATGCATTACTATTAGTTTACATTGAGTATGACTGTGACTGGATCTCTTTTACCATGAATTACAATGCTTAGTCAGTCCTTGAACTTCAAAGGTGCTCTGCATTTATGTTTTGCGGTCTCAGAAAGGGCTAGCGAGATACCATCTTGTTATATCATATTATGATTGTTTTGGGAAAGTGTTGTCATCCGAGATTTACTATAGTTGCTCGCTAGTTGATTATGCCATTGATATGAGTAAAGATGAGACCTAAATGTTATTGTGAATATGGTTAGTTCATAATCTTTGCTAAAAACTTGAATGCTGGCTTTACATATTTACAACAACAAGATCAAACAGAGTTTGTAAAAGTTTTTCTTTATCACTTTCAGTTTTTCAACTGAATTACTTGAGGACAAGCAAAGGTTTAAGCTTGGTGGAGTTGATACGTCTCCATCGTATCTACTTTTCCATATACTTTTGGCCTTGTTTTGGACTCTAACTTGCATGATTTGAATGGACTAACCCGGACTGACGTTGTTTTCAGTAGAATTGCCATGGTGTTATTTTTGTGCAGAAATAAAAGTTCTCGGAATGACCTGAAACTTCACGGAGAATATTTTTGGAATATATAAAAAATACTGGCGAAAAAATCAACACCAGGGGGCCCACACCCTGTCCACGAGGGTGGGGGCGTGCCCACCCCCTGGGGTGCGCCCCCTGTCTCATGGGCCCCCTGAGGCTCCACCGACCTCAACTCCAACTCTATATATTCACGTTCGGGGAGAAAAAAATCATGGAGTAGGATTCATCGCGTTTAACGATACAGAGCCGCCGCCAAGCCCTAATCTCTCTTGGGAGGGCTGATCTAGAGTCCGTTCGGGGCTCTGGAGAGGGGAATATGTCGCCATCATCATATGTAGTCCATTCGGGGCTCTTGAGACATCATGCAAGTTCTTTTTCAAAAGCATGTATGACTATATTTGGAATACATGCCTACATTACATTGATGAACTAGAGCTAGTTCTGTGTCACCCTATGTTATAACTGTTGCATGAGGAATAGCATCTGACATAATTATCCATCACTGATCCAATGCCTACGAGCTATTCACATATTGATCTTTGCTTAGTTACTTTTCCGTTGCCACTATTACAATCACTACAAAACTGCTATTGTTACTTTTGCCACCGTTACCATTACTTCCATATTACTTTGCTACTAAATACTTTGCTGCAAATATGAAGTCTTTCAGGTGCGGTTGAATTGAGAACTCAACTGTTAATACTTGAGAATATTCTTTGGCTCCCCTTGTGTTGAATCAATAAATTTGGGTTGAATACTCTACCCTCGAAAACTGTTGTGATGCCCTATACTTGCGGGTTATCAAGAATAGCTGCTTCTTTTTTGTCGGTGCAGCCACTAGGGCCTCAGGGACCCCTCCCACTTCTGGCCGTGCGGCAGCCGCGGCCCTGAAGGCGAGCTCGAGAGCCGCCAGCGCCTCCATGATGTCCCTGGCCACAGTGGGGACGCTACTTCTTCCTGGCATCTTCATGAGGTTGTCGGCGGGGTGAGTTGCCACCATGAACTTGGCTAGGGCCGGGTACCCGACGGTGGCGGTGTACGGGAGGCCGATGCGGGTGATATCGAAATCGATGAGCTCGATGCGGTAGTTGTCGTGGGTGCCGAAGATGACGGGGAGGCGGATCTGCCCCAGGGGGCTGGTGGAGCCGTCCACAACCCCAGAAAACGGCTTGGTGGGGCGGATCCGGCCGTGCGACACATGAAGCAAGCCAAAATCTTCCACGGAAAGCACATTGAGCTCAGCCCCACCGTCGATGGGGTTCTTGGCTACCGCCACATTGCAGATGGTGGGGGTGTAGAGCATCAGGAGCGCGCCTGCGCCTGCGGTGGTCGCAAGATGGTCTCTTGAGTCAAAGGCGAGGTCGGTCTATCCTAGAGGAGCTCCCTGCTACACACATGCAGCACCCTCTTGGCGAAAGAACTACTTGATATGTCGGTCCGAGGGTGGCACCTGTGAACCGCCCAGGAGTGCTGCGACGGTGTGAGGCGCCGGTGCCGCATGATGAGGAGGCTCTGCAATTCTTTCCAAGAGGGCACTGAAGATTCTGGCAGGTTGAGAAGGCAAGCGCGCTGCACACCCATAAGGGCCACGGGAAGCCAGATTGACATAACCTTG